>NC_134573.1:185621852-185781852 GCF_050947875.1 Dermacentor variabilis | reverse complement strand
ACAGAACGAAGGACACATCCCAACTGAAAAAAAAAACAATTATAAAAGGGCAACATTGTGTCCGTAGAGTGACAAGAAAAAGTAAAAGAGAATGTAAGTTAGCGAAGAGCATGGTTATGTTTCGGAAGATTAGACAAGATGGTTAGTTAGCGTTTCGTGAAATGATTTATGGTCAGTGTATGAAACTAAGTTTTCTGGCAGGCTATCGCAGTGGTTTATCGCGTCAGGGAAGAATGAAACGTTCATGATGTCCGGGTGACGATGCATGCTATGGGACGACTGTGGTTTAAGCGGGAAGATGTACACAAGCCTGGGTTTTTAACAGGGAATGACTTTAGTGCGGATGGTAATAAAAGGAGTGAAGCAAGCAGAGGCGAGAGATCATTCGGCGGAGCGAAGTGATGGTAATTCAAATGCGCGTTCCAGTACGGTTACGTTCATATTGCGAGAGTATCAATAATCATCATCATCAACCTACGTTTATGTATACTGCAGGACGAAGGCCTCTCCCAGCGATGTCCAGTTACCCCTGTATTGCGCTGGCTGATTCCATCTTGTGCTTGCAAATTTCCTAATTTCTTCACCCGAGCTAATTTTCTGCTGTCAGGCCTCGACTGCGCTTCCCTTCCCTTGGTAGCCATTCTGGAACTGTATTGATCTACCGGTTATCTATCCTACGCATTACATGGTCTGCCCAGCTCCATTCTTTTTAGAGCGCAGCTCTTTGGCGTCCGTTCCTGGGTTTCGCGTCGGCGTCGTCGTCGGCCTCGTAACCAGCTCCGCCCCCCTTTCATCCCCCCAGCGCTAGCAGCGACCGACTGATACCGCTGGATGCCGCTGACGCCGCTAGAGAGTCAAGATAACGTGACTGCATAGAACACCGTCGCCGCCATGCAGAAAGAGGAGGAAAGGGTCCCCCCCCCCCCCTGTTCTTGTGTGGCGGATAGGGTGCTCTTCAGTTGCTGACGCGCCGGTTATTCGTTGTCCCGGAAACCAACTCCGCAGCTGGGGTTGACTCACTATCGGCGTCAGCGGCATCAGTCAGTCGCTGCTATCTCTTCCCTCCTCCCTTTATCGTGTTGTCCGCTTGCTGCGCGCGCTTCTGCCCCCATCGTTTGCCGCTGGGTGTACACGCCGCCCCCCTCCCCCCTCTTCCTGCGAGTCTCCGGTTGTCAAAGCGCCGGCTCGAACTTAGTTCCTTTCTTCGCTCCTCCTCCAATGCAACCCCTGTGCGGTGGCAATCAGAGAGCCAGATCGGTGGCGGCGGATCTGTATATGTGCACCGCCCGAACCGAAATTGCCGCTGCCGTTCGCCCTGTGCGGTGGCAATCAGAGAGCCAGATCGGTGGCGGCTTGACATAAAGACAAACAGCAATTTCCTAACACTTATGCGGGAGAAAATCCCGTTCCTCTCGCTCGTAACGCGTCCCACGGCTGTGACAACCTCGCGAGGCACTTGTATAGATCTCGTCTTTGAGAATCAAGCATTGGTGTACCAAGTCTAACATATATCAGTCTATTTCTCCGACCACAAAGCTTCCTTCATGACTGTCAAGAACTGTTAGTGGAGTCTTTGTTAAAGGAATACGTGTGAAAAATAAAAAAAAAATTCTGTGATAGCGCATACATGTGTTGCTCGATTTCTTTGCCTCAATCTATCGAAAAGGTGAAACAGCTTATTTGCTGCGCTCAAATTTCGCATTAGGAAGTTACGTAATCGTCGGCAATTTTTTTCTCTTAATGTTCACTAGAATATCGGCTATCTCCGTTTGCTCTCTGATCCACGCCACTCTCTTCCTGTCAACGTTACGCCTCACATTTTTCGTTCCATTGCTCTATGCGTAGTTCGTGAGCTTTAAAGTGAACCTTTATTTGCGGTTGCTATTGTGTGGCACACCGCGTCGCAGGGTGGTTCAGAGCGTCTGTATACATGGCAGAAGCGAGTCAGACAGGAAAGGCCACGCGAGAAACTCGTTTGGACACCACCACGTCGAATGTGCACAATGTCCTATGGAGCTCCCTGGGTGTCGCCACATTAGCCTCTTGACAGCCGTAGTTATCCGTGACCACCGCAAAAGCATTGCAGAAACTGCAGCGCTTGCCTTTCTACTAAAGTGCGAGAGATATAACTGTAGAAAGGAGGGAGGAGAAGAGGAAGTTGCCATCAGAAGTGGGGGGGGGGGCAGTTTACGTGAGAAGGCAAGGTAATACTACTACTATGCGGCCGCGTTTCCGGTGAAACTGGATAAGTTTAAGTTCAAGGTATACTACAGTGTGTTTCTGCTTTTTCTGAAAAATAAACACCAAGCATATATGCCAAGAGGACAAATTACGCAGGGCGTGCAGAAGCAGAGCCGTATTAATTAAAGCGCACCGCAGGGTCCACACAACACTACGTATGCGGTTGACCATCACATCAACACTTCTGTGCGCGCCGCGGTAGCTATGGGGCTATGGCATTGCTCGATGTTGGGGATTTGATCCCGACCTTGGCAGCCGCATTTCGACGGGAGCGAAATAGAAAACATGCGTGCACTTATGTTTTGGGACACGTTAAAGGTGTCCTGAACCACTTTTGATCTAAGTGGAGAAAGACATTTGAAGTGAAGATAGGCTATTTCAGAAGCACTTTGCAGGGAAAAAGTACTTCAATGCGTTCAGTAGAAGCGGAATTATGGGCAATCAAACACGGCCTCAGCTGTGCTCCCCTTCCTCCTCCAATGCCTTGCACTGCAAAGGCTACGGCGGTGACGTCACCATGGTGCGCCCTTCACATTTACGATTTGGTGCCTACGCCGCGCTAAACGTAAGCCAAACGCGGCTGTCTTCAGAGAGCCGCAGTGTGCTTAGCCACGGGACTCGTGGTGGCACCTCGCGGCGGCCGGGGTGTAGCCGAGCGCAGCGGCCAATAGCAGCCGCGTATTGGAGTGTGTTTTATGACGAAATAAAGCACACAGAAGAGAGCGAGGAGCATGGAGTTTTTGAAACGAGAGTGTTTGAGAAAAATGTGACTACGCGCTCCGCTTGCGAGCTCCACGGACCGCGTACTACAGCTGAACTTGGCTGAGATGTTCACGACAGTGTATGCTACCCGCGGACTATGTTATTTCACCGATCCCGAGAGGTGGTTCAGGGCCCCTTTAAAGAACTGAGCATGAACTGGGCGAGTTGGTCATACATGATTACAACGAAGGCGCCAAATAACACAATGGACGAAGGAAGGCGACACGGGACAACCAAGTAGGCGCACTAACAACTGAGCGTTTTATTTCTTGACACAGGGATAAATAGCTGCTGCCAAGAATCAAAACAAAAACAAAAACATTACCGCCATCTGCATCGCACAACGAAAACACGATACAGAACAGCTTCTACTCACTGCTCCCAAGATACGCCACTTCTGTTTTCCATAGAGAAACTGAGGGTTCACTGATACAAGCATCACCGCGCTTCTTGATCTCAAGAGCTTCCAATATCTCCTTTGTCAGTTGATCATCAGCTCTATTCAAAACACAGGTTCTATTAAAATCTGGAATGCGCTTGTGAGCATTACAGTGAACACTAATGTGACAGGAGAGCTGGTTTTCCATCTTATATCGATGCTCATACAATCTGTCATTCAGACATCCGCCAGTTTGGCCTAAATAAGATGAACCACCCTTCTGGAACTAGATGTGCAGTCATCCCATATGTTCATGGCATATCTCACAATCTGAAAACAAAATAGGCAAACGAGCTGGTGTTCGCGTTTTATTTTCCGCTCCGAAACGTCTTAGCTTGATGTGGGCCAAGGTGAATGCAGGACATCGGGAAAATAAACAGGTGTGCGCAAAAAACATGGGTAGAAGCATGTAGGATGCGTAAAGAAAGTAGTTTATTCAGTTCCCTTGTCGTGTGGTTCATCCTATGTAGGCCAAACGGGCAGATATCTGAATCACAGATGGTATGAGCATCGATATAACATGGAAACCAGCCCTTCGGTCACATTAGCGCTCGTTGTATGACTCACAAGTGCATTCCAGATTTTAATAGAACCTGTGTTTGAACACAGCTGATGATCAACTGACAAGGGAGGAATTGGAAGCTCTTGAGATCAAGAAGCGTGGTGATGCTTGTATCAGTGAACCCTCAGTTTCTCTAACGACAAATGAACTGGCGTACCTAGGGAGCAGCAATAGAAGCTGTTCTATATCGTGTTTTCGTTGTGCGATGCAGATGATGGCACTGTTCTTGTTGTAGTTTTGATTCTTGGCAGCATCTATTTATTGCTGTGTCAAGAAATAAGACCCTCAGTTTTTAGTGCGCCTACGTGGTTGTCCCATGTCGCCTTCCTTCGTCCGCTGTGTTACTTGGCACCTCCGTTGTACTCATGTATAACCAACTTGCCCATCAGCACGTGCTCAGTGACTCAGTGCTCATCTCTGGTTCAATGGGCTCTTTTCCTTGTTTAACTCGCGAACCTTCGTTAGCCACTGCTTTCATTGTTGCCGCTTCTTGCCGAGCACGAATGCTGGGCTTGTGCATCAGACACAAGGTTCTCCCAAAGGACGCTACGGTGATGTTGGGCTTCGTTCCACCATCGGTTCGGCATGCGAATCGAGTGTGTAAGATTATTCGCTCCGAGTGGCAAAGACAAGCGCGGTTGCACAGGGAGTACTTTTGGGCAACTATTTAGCTTGCCACTAATCCTCACAGTGGTCGACGACTGCGGTAGGAATGGAACCGGATCATCAACGCCACCACTGAGTACACGTGGCAGCTGATTCTTCCGAGACTTTGAGCACAGGTACCGAGGAAGTCAGAAGCTGCAGAAAGTCGTGTAATCATCCTGGGAGACGCGGCGGTCCCGGATTCCGCACGCAGCGTGCTTAGCTACGGGCCCAAGTTCGTCGTACAGCCGAACAAGGTTCCTGCGGAGCTACTTGCAATGGTCAAGCAGGTTTCCAGGCGAGCCACAACGGAAGAAGAGCAAAAGTGCACTTCGAAAGGCGTGGATTTGCTCGCCCGCTGTAAGGCATCTGTTCGAAAGACCCCTGTAGCAAAAACAGTTATTTATAATAATAATAATAATAATAATAATAATAATAATAATAATAATAATAATAATAATAATAATAATAATAATAATAATAATAATAATAATAATAATAATAATAATAATAATAATAATAATAATCTTTATTTCTCTCTTTCCACAGAATACAGAATGAGAGCGGACGTAATGGTAAAAGCCGCATGCAGCGGCTTGAAGAAAACCCCATTAGCCCCCAGATGACAGTATGACGAGGAAACAGCTTAGTCATGACAAACGCAGAGAAATACTAGAAACATTGGAATACATTGCGACATTTGTGAACGTACAAGGGCAAAAATACAGTAAGGATCAGTAAGAAAATATACGTACAAAATTGACAACAGCCTTAGAGCATTTGTTAACATTGTGTGATGTAAGAAACAATAGCGCGACATACAAAAACGGAATGAAACACCATACATTAGTGCAGGAGCGGCAAAACACTAATTAACTTATTTTTCGATATTTCTTCCAGTGAGATGTTATTACGTTCAAGTGTGTTAAGGTAACAGGGAAATTTATAGGCGCTTGATTGAAATCGGTACACAGTCCGACAAAATGGTGTAGACCAAGCGGTGCAACGGCGTACATTGTACATGGGCACATGGCTTTGAAGGTTGAATAGTGTCAACATATCTGCGTTGTTTGTTGTAATAGCATTCTTGTACATAAGAATTAATCTGAAGGCATAAAGATTAGGCACTTGAATAATGTTAAACTCGGAATAATAGTTTTCTGTGTGGGCATACCATGCAATGTTAGCAATTATTATTATCGCACGTTTCTGAGTAACAATAATCTTGGATAAATTATGCTTCGTACTAAAAATGAAAATAAGAATGTTGTTATAATAGGTGATATAAACATTAATTTACTCGATGAAACATCACCGATCTGTATTAACTACACTAGTTTATTCCACAGCTACGGATATGATTGCTTAATCAATGTGCCCACACGCGAAGTCTCTTATGGTGCAGGCTCACTTGTTGATCATGCTTTTTCTAACCTGCTTCATTCACCAGAGGCAAAAGTTTTGCACATCGACATTAGTGATCAATACACCCTGCTTTTACGTTTCAATTCTAATGTACTACCTTACCCACTTTCACACACTAAAGACGTTCTTGACAAAGATGGCTTCATAACTGCTGTTGCTAATACAAACTGGTCTGAAATTAAATCACTACATGACCCACAGAAAGCTTTTTCCAAATTTGTTTCGCTAATTACATCATACTTCCACAAGTTCACTTCCAAAAAGAAATGAAAAAGAAGTGTTATTTGTTCACAATCCATGGCTCTCACAGCAGTTATTAGCACAAATGCGCAAACGGGATAACTTATATAGGAAAACTAAAAGGCAACCATTTAACATGAACTTGCGTGCCAGATATGAAAACTTCTGTAACACTGTTAACTGTAAAATAAAAACAGCTAAACGCTTGTATTTCGAGCAAAGAACTTTACAGTCCGCTAATAACACTAAAAAGAAATGGGAGGTTGTCAACTCCTTTTTAAATAGACACATACGACTAAACCAGGTACCCAGAATTTTAAAGGATGGAGTAGAGCTCGATTCCCCTGCTGAAATAGCTGAGGCTTTTAGTAGCTTTGTCTTTCCTAACAATCTACCTACTCTTGCAGAAAACATTAACATGAACCGTCTACCTCATTCATTCTTTTTATTTCCTACAACGCAAGAAGAAATAACTGCCGTTATAAATAACCTAAAAGTGACAAGCGCTGGAATTGATGAGGTCCACCCTGCTAACATTAAACTTATCTCGCACCTAATTTCAGAAATACTTTCATTTATTGTTAATTTATTATTCAGGACTGGTTTATTTCCCTCTGAACTGAAGCGTGGCAAAGTTATCCCAGTTTTCAAAAAAAGGCGACAACTCACCACTGCACAATTAAGACCTATTTCCATTCTGCCGTTCTTTGGAAAAGTTATTGAAAAACTAATTGAAGTACGGCTAACAAAATATCTTTCTAAATTTAATATAATCTCTGCATGTCAGTTCGGTTTCCGCCCTAGGTATTCCACAGAGCTGGCACTAATTCATCTTACGGACCAACTAAAAAAATTTATTGACGAAGGATTTCTCGCCGCCTCAGTTTTCATCGATCTAACGCAAGCATTTGATAGCATTAATCATAATATCCTATTTTCTAAGCTCGAAGCAATTGGCATTTGCGGTCCTGCCCTTTCGCTGCTAAAAAGCTACTTACGTAACCGGGTTCAAGTTGTTTCAGTCTCCAGTGCTTATTCTCGACAGCGAACTACTAACATCGGTGTGCCTCAGGGCTCCATCCTAGGGCCACTTCTGTTTTTAGTTTATATTAATGATTTACCTAATCGTCTTTCTTCGACAAAATGCATTCTGTACGCTGATGATACCACTATATTCACTTTTCATAAAGATATCTCATCTCTCATTAATAAACTAAATGCTGACTTAGAAAATATCCTAAGGTGGTGTAATGTTAACATGTTATCTATTAATGCAACTAAGACTAAATTTGTTGTATTCTCTTCACATCAGCGAAACATAGCGTCCATTCCATCTATCAGTCTTGGTCCCCACTGCCTTCATCCAAGTTCATGTTCATCTTTCCTTGGCGTTCTACTTGACTGTAATCTGAAATATCACAATCATATTGCTCACATAAAAAAGAAAATAGCTTATGGTATACACATCTTAATTAAAGCACGCCCTTACTTCACACATACCACATTGCTCTCACTTTACCACTCTTTCGTCCACTCTCACATTACTTATGGTATCATATGTTGGGGAAACACCTATAATACTCATATTACGTCTTTACAAACAATAAAGAACCGAGCCATCAGAATAATTACCTATAGTTCATGGTTTTCTAATGCCACTTCCATACTACACGAGAATAACATCCTTACTATTTCCGGCCTCACTAAATACAACCTAGGTATTTTTTTCTACAGATTTCTACATAATGAGCTACGGTCGATCACATTTTCACCATCTAACCTGACAACTAATAGTACCACCAGATTCGCGTTAAATAACAATTTTCTTTTACCACGAATCCGCACTAACTACGGTAATCAAACCGTGGAATTCACTTCCATATCAGTATGGAACACTCTTCCTCTCATTATGAAAAATACAAGATCTTTACGCCAATTCAAAAGGGAACTCAAAATGCATTTATTATTGACAAACTAATGAGAAAATTTTCTGTAACTGGTTTTTTCCATTCTTTCTAGCTTTTTTGCCTTTCTTGTTTGTTTTTGTTCTTGTAAATAAAATACTGATATTTGTTTCACATGCAATTCTTTATGTTACTGTGAGATAAGCTAAACCTTGTTATTATTTGTAATGAATTCTGTATTTTGCTGTGTTAACGTTATTTCCTGTTGCTTGTATAATACCTTATTATATGCTACTGTTGCTTTGAGATGTCAATTATCATAACTATTCTTGTACAGGAGGTCCCGTTACAGTCTTTGACTATGGGACCTCCTCCTGCGTACTAAATACATGTAATTTGACCCAAATTCTAACAATAAATTCTGATTCTGAATAGCATTCTTGTACGTAAGAATTAATATGAAGGCGTAAAGATTAGGAACTTGAATGATGTTAAACTCGGAATAATAGTTTTCTGTGTGGGCATACCATGGTATGTTAGCAATTAATCTTATCGCACGTTTCTGAGTAACAATAATCTTGGATAAATTATGCTTCGTACTTGTGCCCCAGACAGTGTGGCAGTAGTTAAGTATTGGAACTAAGAAAGCGTTGTAGATTAATAGTTTAATTCTTGTTGATAGCACATACCGTTGACGACATAACACCCCATTCACTTTGTTCATTTTTGATCGTATGTTATTAATTTGGGCATCGCAATTAAGCGATTCCGAGAAGGTTACTCCCAGACATATGATAGTACGCACGATTTCAATATAGTTGTTCCCAAACCTAAGCATAATATCTTTTACAACTTTGTTTTTCGCTCGAAATAATATGGCTTTAGTTTTGCTTGTGTTCACCTTTAGGTTATTTTCCTGCGACCACTGACACATGTACTGCAAAAACTCGTTACCTCTATAGGATAAGTCATTTTCTCTACTACCCGTAATGAGCACCGTAAGGTCATCAGCGTAGGCAGTAAGGTTCACCGGTAGCTTAGTGTAAAATATATCATTTAAGTAAATTAAAAACAACAAAAGGCCTAAGATGCTGCCTTGCGGCACGCCCGATTTTATGTATTGGCCATCAGACAGAGCATCATTGTCTGCTACAATTTGTTTACGATGTTGAAGGTATGACCGTATCAAAGAATTAGGAATCCCTCTTATACCATAGTTGTTTAGTTTATTTACTAACAAGTAATGATTGATTAAATCAAAGGCTTTGGAAAAGTCAATATAAATTCCGAGGACAAGGCGCTTATCTTGAAATGCATTTATGAGGAGTTCCTTTTGCTTGAGCAGTGCCAACTCAGTGGATCTTTTTGGCCTGAACCCGAACTGATCATTCGACAAAACGGAATGCTTATCTAAAAAATTAGTTATTCTCGTGTGAATATTTTTCATATGCCTTTAGAAATTACCGGTAGAATAGAAATTGGCCTATAATTTGACAATTCAGAGGTATCGCCTCCTTTGTATATCACGATAACTTTTGCAATCTGCATCTGCTTAGGAAATACTCCACTACTGAGACAAAGGTTGAATATGTATGTTAATATTGGGGCTAACAAATCAATTACATACTTTAGAGGTTTTATTTGAAAACCGTTAATATCTAAAGACCTACTGTTTTTAAGATTTTTGAATACAGAAATTATTTCATTTTCGGTTGTAGGGGACATAAACATCGACATCGAGACTCCTGGTGCTTGGTGAATTGACGCGTTTGTTGATATAATAGGAGAGCTTGCTGTATTTGTGATATTCACAAAGAAATCGTTAAAAGCATTTGAGAGATCCTGCCCTGTCAGCACAGCACCATCGCGCATAATGCAGTTGGGACCACTGTTGTAGCAACGTCCAAGCAGTTTACCTAGTTGATGCCATCGATGCTGAAGGTTTGTGTTAGAATTATCTGAGAACGAATAGCTGAAGTATTCGTACTCGGCTTGACGTAGTTCTTTGTTCAAGTTATTGCGATATTTCTTATATTGAGACAATTTCACGGGATCCTTGGATTTAATGAATTGTGCATATAGTTTCGTTCTTCTTTCTATTTCTTTCAATAAGGCATTCGTAATCCATGGTTTCTTCGATTTTCGTTTGCGACAGCATTTTAAAGGAAAGCAGTTTTGATATATTTGGTTTAACACAATCATTAGTGCATCGTACGCAACATCTGCGTCAGGTAGCGACAATATATGGGAGAAGTTGGCTGTACATATTTCATTATGAAAGGTGTCGAAGGATTTTGAATCAATGCACCGATAATAAGACACCGGTGATTTAGAAGCATGTTTAGGGTTGGTATTAGCAATAAAGGAAAATACTGGAAAATGATCAGTGATGTCAGTTATCAAAGTTCCGGAAGTTATAGTGCTTTCGTTAATTAAATTAAAGCTAAACTAGTTGAAGTGGAAAAAGTTACGCGCGTTGGTACAGTAATTACATTCACAAGAGCATAAGAATCAAATAAAGAAGCAAATTCTGTCTGCTCTGGTGACGCGGTTCGCATATCAATATTCGTATCACCGGAAAGGTATAGCACGTGCTCTTTTATAGACACATAGTCAAAAAGTGCTTCTAACGATGAAAAAAGTTTTCAAGTTTTCCGTCTGGAGGGCGGTAGACAACACAAAATATATTTTTGTCACTCTGAAAGGTTAACACTTCACAGTCCGGAGTGCAGAACGTGAATTCCTCAAGTATTGTTGCAGGAAGCGAATTCACAATTTGCAGGGATACACCACCACCTCTTCGAGCTCCCCTGTTATTAGCAAAGTGAGTATAATTGTCCAGCACAAAGTATGTTGAATCATCGTGGTACCAGGTTTCAGTAAACATTATTGCATGGAGCGAAAAATTAAGGGAAGTAAACAGGCTATGTATTTCATCAGTCTTGTTGCACACAGAACGATAGTTCATATGAAAAACAGCCACACTATTTTCACAGTAAACGCTATCTAGATCTGCGATAGAAGGAAGTTCGAGGCATCTCATGGGGGCATCCATGTTTTCAGCTTATTTTATTCAAATAATTCGAGCTAGTGATCCTTAGTCTGGCACTGTTTTCATATTTGCGGGCATAAATGTGCCCATCATGCACCCAAACAAGCTTCCAGTTCGTTTCACGCTTTTTGGCAATGGCCTGCGCAAGGAGGCGCCTCCGTTCAGGACACAGGTGCTCATTGACGTAAATGGGAACAAATTCAGGAAACCCAAGTTCATAGCCGTTAGGCGCTTTCGTCTTCCTTTTTCCAGCACATCATTTCGTTTCCTTCGGAGTGCAAACTGGACAATAATGCTCTTTCCAGTTTGGCTTCCTGGTATTGAAACCCGGTGGCACACGTCAATATCAGACGGTGATATAGGTTCCCCAATACAGTCACCAAGCTTCATCATGATTTCCGTCAGTTTATCATTAGCATTCACTGGTATTCCTTTTATTTCTATATTGGCGTTTCGCGAGTACTGTTCGCAGTCCACGATTCGAGACTCGTTCTATTTCGCTTGACTTCCTATTTGATCACAACGTGACTTTAGGTTGTCATTTTCAGTGCGCAAGCGTTTATTTTCTTCCAGACCTGCTTTCAGATTAGTTACCATCTCATCAAATTTGTCATCAGTAAACATTAGATTAGCTTTTATTTCTCTGAGTTCATTTCGAAAGTCTCGTTCCAGAGAATATTTCAAATTCTTGAAGTCGATCCTAATTTCTCTCTTCAGGTCCTCAAGGGCACATACCAATTCTTTGCCTATTTTTGCCATGATCACCAACAGTAAGTTACAACAAACACTGGTATGCTATCGTATGGCAGCAGTGGCGTGGCACAATTTCCAAGTGTAGTGACGAAGTTACCAAAGGAGTAAACAGATGTCACCAACCTGCAGCAAAAAGATATTGCTGTCAGTCCATGCGGATGATCCAGTGCTGTTCACGCCACTGCTGCAATTTGGTCGGTGTCCGATAAGGTCCCGGTATTTGTAGCCTTTTCGCTGATGACGTCAAAATGTTTCAGCAAACCAGCAGCTAGGAACAGACCGCACGTGTCGTCTTGTGATCAGCGCTTTGCTCGGGGTAGCGGCCGAAGGGCGAAACTTGACCGCACATGGCAGGTAGGCCCAGGACGTAGATAGAAGACGGATGATCAGAATGAACTAATTACCGAACCTGCAGCAAAAAGATATTGCTGTAAGTCCATGCGGATGATCCAGTGCTGTTCACGCCACTGCGGCCATTTGGTCGGTGTCCGGCAAGGTCCCGGTATTTGTAGCCTGTCAGGACAATCCTGTCTCTTTTAGGACGATCCCTGTCTCTTTTAACCTCTGATAAGGAAGGTGGCTTCGTTGTGATGCCGAAAGGATTGTTTGAATCTAAAGCCTCAGAAGCCCCCAAGGGGTTTTTCAAGAACTGCAGAAAAGTGTATCTTGCAAAAGTAAAAAAGCAACGCCAAGAAGCTTTGTAAGAACCTGAATTTAATGAAACTGATGACCGCAATAGAATTGCAAAGAAAAAGTTGAGCCTTGGTGTATTTTTTACGGCAAAAACCCATAAATCTAATGGTCCCTCCGGGTCATAGCCTCAGAAAACGGGCCATGGCAAAAACAATTCTCCTTGTTTCTCCAGCAAAATTTGAGTAGACTAACTGTTGACGACCCGTTTCGCGTAAAAGAATTCGGAACACGTCGTAAAATATCTCGCACAGAATGAAAACAAAATGATATCCGCCTTTTCAGTTGACATAAAAGACGTATTGCTCGATACCACAAAATGAATTGATGGAATGCGTCACTGAATGTATTGATAAATTTGGAGCAGTTGCCTTCCAGAACGCTTCTGGCATAGCAGTAGGTTCCTTTTTGGAACTTTTGTGCTTTTATCTGAAGTCTACGCACATAAAATGGAACGATGACATCTTTCTACAGAAAGAGGGTGTGTGTATAGGTTCATGTATAGCCCCTGTTTTAAGTGATATCTTTTTAGCTTTAAAAAACAACCTGTTAAAGCAGTGCTTATCAAGGACAAATGTGGTGCAGATCTTCAGGTTTGTGGATGATTTTTTAGTATTCTTAGATTGTGACAGTCCAGAATTGGAGCCGCAGTCATCATTAGTATTGCCAAAGTTTAAAGCAGCCTTGCATCCTCTAACCCTGGCTCACGAGCTTCCGGCCGATAACTGTTTAAGATATTTAGATTTGGAAATCACTGTCTCATCGTGTTTTGTGTGCTGGCAGTTTAAGCCAAGGGCTAGCAAACCAATCCTCTCCTTTAACTCAACTCACTCCAAAGTAATAAAAAGAGGCATCATTCAATCATGTCTAACCAACGCACCTAACAATTCATGTGTGCATCGGCTGCAAAGCTGTTTTCATTATCAGGTCAGCCGCCTCAAAGGGGCACATTATCCTCACCATGTTATCATATCTGTTGCAAAAAAAAAAATGCTCAGGCAGCTCAAGGAACCTAACGTTGTACACCAGGGTCGAGCAGGCCCTTCTGGAACAAGATGTGATGCCATCCCACAGGTTCACGGCATATCTCACAATCTGAAAAAAGTAAACAAACGAGCTGGTGTTCGTGTTTTCTTTTCCGCTCCGAAACGTTTTGGTTTGATGTATGCCAAGGTGAATGCAGGGCATCGGGAAAATAAACAGGTGCGCGCAAAAAAACCATGGGCAGAAGAATGTCCGATGTGTAAAGAAAGTAGTTTATTCAGTTCCCTTGTCGTGGTGGTTCATCTCATGTAGGCTAAACTGGCAGATGTCTGAATGACAGATTGTATGAGCATCAATATAAGATGGAAAACCAGCTCTCCTGTCACATTAGTGTCTATTGTAAGGCTCACAAGTGCATTCCAGATTTTAATAGAACCTGTGTTTTGAATAGAGCTGATGATCAACTGACAAGGGAGATATTGGAAGCTCTTGAGATCAAGAAGCGTGGTGATGCTTGTATCAGTGAACCCTCAGTTTCTCTATGGACAACAGAAGTGGCGTATCTTGGGAGCAGTGAGTAGAAGGTGTTCTGTATCGTGTTTTGGTTGTGCGATGCAGATGACGGCAATGTTTTTCTTGTTGGCTCGATTCTTGGCAGCAGCTATTTATCCCTGTGTCAAGAAATAAAACGCTCAGTTGTTAGTGCACTTACCTGGTTGTCCCTTGTCGCCTTTCTTCGTTCGTTGTGTTATTTGGCGCTTTCGTTGTAATCACGTTAAAGAACCTCACGGTGTCAACATTATACCGGAGTACACCACTACGGTGTGCCTCATAATCCGATTGGTGTTTTGGCACGTAAAGACCCATAATCCAATTCACTTCTGCACGATGCACTGTGCCATGTGAGGCAATGACTATGCTGAACCCTCTCAGAGGTTATGAAATATGACGCACAATAACACGTCAAGCAGACAGCTCTTCCTGTTTGTTCTGTGTACTAAGCAGACAAACACCAATGGTGCACAGAAGGTAGTGTTTAACATCAACTCACCACTCCCGTGTTAGACTAAACGCTGAAGAAAATAAGCTTTCGCCATCAACATCACCGCTAACCATCGTAAATCAAAACAACCAGCGCAGAAAGTTCCGCTTACATCGATTCCGACAGTGCGGGGGATCTGCACAATTTTTCTGGAGCTTCTTTGCTCACCTCCAAGTTTCTACCCCATATGTTAGCGCCGGTAGGGTGCTATCATTGTGCGTTTTCTTATCTCAACATAGTGAAAATTCCCAGCAAGTTAAAGGATTCGGTAATAGCTGCGGCATGCAGTCCAACCCACTTTTATTCTTCTTGAATTTCCTTCTGATGATCGGCGTTCCCTGTGAGTAATTGACCTAGATAAAGTTAATCCTGCACATACTGAAGAGGTTGACTGCCGATCACGAATTCTGGTTCCTTTGCGAGGCTACTGAACATTGCCTTTGTTTTCTGCATATTAATGTTCAATCTCACTCTTGCACTTTCTGCGAGAGTAAACTTGTTGCGAGTGTATTCAGGAGCTATAAACCGAGCAGCACGATTTCGTACTTCTTCTATTGCAGAGGTGAGATAGGTGATGAAAAGTGAAGAAGACGAAAAGGGTTGAGAGCGCGGGAGGCGAGAGCTCGTGCCAGCGCCATCTTGCGCATTCCGAATAATAAACCGAGAGACGTCAGTCTCTGTCTTAGACAATATGGTTTGGAAGGGTGCCAGAATATGACGCATATTCTAGGTGCGGACGCAGGAATGTTATAGATGCTAGTACTTTTTTTCAGATGGTGCCATTTTCAGTTTACGCTTTAGATATCCAAGAGCAAGAGTACGTGAAGCATAGATGTAAGAGCAGATGGTGCCAATATATGTTGTTCATACTAGCGATTAGTCATGTAAACGCCCAGGCATTTATAAGACGTGGAATGATTGATAAGAGCAGAAATAATTGTATAAGTGTAGTTGATTAGTGTGCGATTGGGGGTTAATGACATAGCTTTGCCCTTCGGTTAAGAAGCATGACCCATATTTCGCACCATACTGCGATGGAGTCAGGATTCCGTTGGAGGGCGGTGACATTGTTAGATCCTTTAATAGGGGAATGGCAGATACAGTGACAATAAACGCAGGCCAATAATAGCAAAATTAACCTTTTTTGAGGACAAAGAAAATATTGTGATATCAGTACGTAAACTCAAAGGATCATCATTTGCTATCAGTGAAGATTTCTCCCCAGCTACACGGCAGGCGAGAGAACAGCTCATTGCACTCGCGAAGACAGAAAGAAACTATTCAAACAGTTGGCAGGCTGCGCATAGACAACAAGACATACATATTTGATATCGCTACGAGCTATGTTATTCCTCCCAGTATATAGCTCAGGGACAGCACGTGTCCAAAAGGCCATGATCGGTCTTACTGCTATCATGCCTCTCCTTCGGTGTCATCATCGTTCACTAACATTTGAAGCCCTGTGCGTAAACGCGACCAGATGTCTTCCTTCCTTGAAGATAGCGAATCTGACGTACTGCCATTAACTGAAACGTGGTTGTATCCGGATGTATCTGATAAAGAAGTACTTGAATGTGTTCACGACTACAACATTCACAGATATGACTGAAAAGATAAAAGAGGCGGTGGCGTCCTTCTAGGAATAATAAAAACACTTCCGCGTTCTGTAATTAACTCATACTCTAACCTAGAAATTATCTGGGCTGTATGCATGTTCTCATCCTCGCGAATACTTATAGGTGTATGTTACCAACCTCCAAATTCTGCTAATTCATTAATTAATGACTTGCGCAGCAACATAGAATCGGTGACGAAGCTTCGCCCGTTTGATACCATATCAAACGGGCGAAGGAGGCTTCAATTTTCCTCTGATCGACTGGGTTGACGTATCTTCATCCTGTAATACTTCGGTAGAATTTATAAATTTTACCTTAGATTTTAACCTGTTGTAGGCTGTCACGCAGCCTACACGGGGTAATAATATCTTAGATTCAATCCTCACAACAGCACCTGCGACAGTTGATCACATTGTGTCTATTAATGGTTTTAGCGATCATTCCTTACTGCAAGTAACTCTCAACGTACCCTCATCTTTTACAGGTTTCGCTACTAAAGAATACGCGATTATAATAAAGCCAATTACAACGTTATGAATTCGGAATTAGATATATTCTTTTCCCACATGCTGTTTGCCTCCATTTCACACTCGGTTAGTGGAGGAGAATTGGATACTCTTCACGAATAAAGTATCTGCCTTGGTTAACGAGTACGTCCCTCTCATTAAGATAACCAATGATAAATCTAACCCATGGTTAACCAGAGCCCTAGGCTTCTTGAGAAAGAGGAAGAAGCGCCACTACGAAAGTGCTAAGCACTTGCGCACGCAAGCAGCTTGGGACACATACAAGGAAAGCTTAAAGATTTACTGTTCTACTCTTTCTTCAGCTAAAGATAAATACTTCACTCATGACCTACTATCTCTCCTAAAATCTAATACTAGAAAGTTCTGGCACATTATAACTCCAAATCAGGACCACACTAACATTTATTTACACAACAAAAGTAACACTCCCATTCCAGATAATCATTGTGCTTGTGCTTTAAATACGTATTTTTCTTCTATATTCACCACGGAGGATGAGCCTGATCTGCCGGATGTATCGGAGCTAAACTACCAATACATGTCATCAATTGAAATAACAGCTGAAGGTGTCGCATACCTGATAAATAACCTCAAGCTAACCACATCCTGTTGTGTTGACGACATTAATTCTAAAATTCTGAAAAACACCGTCATAGCATCTAGTGAAATTCTGTCTCACATATACAGGCAATCTTTAGAGACTGGCGTGCTGCCCTCAGATTGGAAGATAGCAAAGGTCATACCTATATTTAAGTCAGGTAATGACGCCGCACCGGAAAACTACCGCCCAATATCATTAACATCAATATGCTGCAAAATGCTAGAACATGTAAATGCATCAAATGTCTACAATCACCTGGAAGCCAACAAACTTTTTTTTTTCTAACCAACACGCATTTCGGAGTAACTTCTCTTGTGAAACGTAATTATTAAATTAACAACTGATCTGCATACTAACATGGAAGAGGATGTACAAACTGTTTTTGCTTTCTTAGACTTTTCGAAAGCGCTTGACCTCGTAGCACATTGCCGTTTGATTTTGAAATTATCTGCTCTTAAATTGCATTCTCTTACGCTAACATAGATTTGCAATTTCCTTTCTAATCATCAGCAATTCACAACAGTTAATAATTTTTCCTCTCCTCTTTCGCGCGTTACTTCAGGTGTACCATAAGGCAGTGTTCATGGGCCGTTACTATTTCTAATATATATTATTGGGCTGCTAAGCACGAGATCAAGGGATCGAATCCCGACCACGGCGGCCGCATTTCGATGGGGGCGAAATGCGAAAACACCCGTGTGCTTAGATTTAGGTGCACGTTAAAGAACCCCAGGTGGTCAAAATTTCCGGAGTCCTCCACTACGGCATGCCTCATAATCAGAAAGTGGTTTTGGCACGTAAAACCCCAAATATTATTATTATTATATATATTAATGACTTACCCAATAACATTTCCTCAGACGTGCGCATTTTTATAGACAACTGCATTCTTTATCGTTCCATCAAATGTACCGATGATCATACAATCCTCCAAAAAGGTCTAGAACTTATTTCTCTATGGTGCAACACTTGGCCAATGAAGCTTAACGTTTCTAAATGTAAAATTATCTCTTTTAGCCGCAAGCGTACCAAATCTACATTTCATTATCACATAAATAACACCACTATTTTGATATCATAAGAAGCCAACAAACACTGACACCAAGGACAACATAAGGGAAATTACTTGCGCTTAATAAATGAAATAAAGAAACGATAAATTAATGGAAATTAAAGTGGATGAAAAAACAACATGCAGGTGGGAACCGAACCCACAACCTTCGCATTTATTAGGCGCAAGTAATTTCCCCTATGTTGTCCTTGGTGTCAGTGTTTGTTGGCTTCTTATGATATGACTAATAAAAATCGGGCCCCTCGGTTAACCCCCTTTCTTCTCGTTCACCACTATTTTGAATGATACTCAGTATAAATATCTTGGTGTTAACACAACTTCGACTCTTTTGTGGTTAACGCACACTGAATGCATATGCGCCAATGTTTCGAGATCATTAGGGTAAATAAGACGCAAGTTACAGAATCCTGCTAAAGACATTCGTACACTAGCTTATCTAACATTTATTCGACCTGAATAGGGCTGCGCGTTTTATTTCACGCTGTTATGACTATAACAAAAGCGTAACACAAATTAAACTCGACCTTTCACTACAGCTCTTGCATGATCGCCGTGATATAGCCCTGCTATCATTATTTCATAAATATGTTCACAATACAGCGCCGTCAATTCTGCCTCTTGAAACTCCTCATTACAGGTACACCGGCTGTACAATCCGTTGAATTTCATGTGCATCTACGCAGACCAATTCATTTAACAACTCCGCTCTTCCAAGAGTCATTCGCCTTTGGAACAGTCTTCCTAACGTCATCGCTTATGAGAGTGACCAGAAAAATTTCTGGCATCTTCTAACAACGCATTTTTCAAACTCTACATAACCTAACGTGTTTTTTTTCTTGAGCTTCCGGTTATTATGGTACTACTATCCCTTAAATACTCTTTTGTTATAGCCAAATATGTCCCACTCACTCTCTAATTCTATTGATTATATTTTACTTTGCGAAAGTTTCTTGTTCACTGATCTCTCGCGTTCGAAAGCATTCGGTTTGTCCTTTTTGCAATTTTAACACCACATTACTGTATGTTAGCGCGTCTCTTACACTGTATTTTTTGTATATCATTCACATATTTATTCTAATTATTGTATAATCTTTGAGTGTACTCTACCCTCTTACACAACGCCTCGAGGGGCCTGTAAGGTATTTTACATAAATAAATAAATCAATCAATAAATACATGACGCAGTTGTCCACGAATAGACGTAATTTATTCCTTATGCTAGTAGATAGATCATTGATGTAGACGAGAAAGAAATAGTGGCGATGACCCAGCGCCTTGTGGCACACCCGATGATACGTTGTTAAGAGATGAATAATATTGATTTGCCGAGATGAACTGTGCACGCACTTGTAAAAAGTGTTTCAGCCAAGAAAGCAAACTATGTGGGGTGCTGATAGACAAGATGTTTCTGAAGGAGGTTATGGGAAACATGGTGAAATGCTTTTGAGTAATAATAATAAAAAGAATGATAGCATCAATGTGTAAATCAAGGTCCATAAATTGCAAGCTGTGAGTGAACTGAGTGAGTTGGGTCTCACATGAAAACTTTGTTTTGAAGCAATGCATACGAGCTTAAAAGAAGTTGATATATTCTAGGTGATTCATTAGGTTGGATGAAATTAGACGTTCGGGTAGTTTTTAAGATATTCTAGTCAGAGAAATTGGACTATAATTTACGGCTCTCGAGCGGTTGCCGGTTCCTAGTGGTCGGCCGTGTTCCTTGTGTCGTAAATATTAGGTGTAGTTTACCTGGCTTGAAACGGTACTGGCGGTTTGTGTTTTTTATGTATTTAAGTGTTAATGCTATAATAGCTGGCTGAGGTGGCTAGCTTACGTGAATTGACGAGGGTGCATATGTCATCGAGGTTAATATTGATGTATGACATTATTTTGACATTATTTTGTAGTATTGGTTCGATGGAAACATCATTAGCATCGCAAAAGTCAAAGCCGTAGTAATCGTTAAGAACTGACCCGCGTTCCTAGGTGTTCATGAATTTGTTCTTCCACTCTTTTAGTTCAATCTGCCTAGTACGTGTCTTTGCTGGGAGAACGTGCCGGAATTTGTCAACACCAGCGCGGTCGGCGCTGAAGTTGCTGAGAGAGAGAGAAATACACTCTTGTAGTCGTTTGCCGTGCGTCGAGCCTAGCATGCTTGAGAATGAAAGGTATACCTGTGCTCTAGAATTACTTGAAACATGTAACAGTGGCGCTCCAAGCAAAAAAAAAAAAAAAAACGGGTTTTCCGCACGCATTAAAAATAACTTGCGGATCCTTTCGTACGGAACTCCAGCAATAGAATGTATTACGAAATCATAATAAATAAGTGTACTTTCCCAACGCAGCAATGTGCGGGAACTCGCTTTCCGCAAAAAGCACGTAATACGTTTTTTTTTCTCGCATGAAGGAGAGGTGCTTGATTTTCAAATGTGGACATCTTATTGCTCATCGCAACCTGCTTATTTGTTTTGAAATACACGTCTTGAGTTGAGAAAATGAAATATAAGAAAAAACAATCAAACAATCAAACAAACCTGGAATACACTTATGGGAATTTATTCCAACGACAACAGATGATTCTCTCTCACAACTTGGGCGTCCGCTGGTTTACGAAATCCATCCACGTTTTGTTCCGAATGTCTCGCCTGCTGCTTGGCACAGACGTCGAGCGCTTGCGTCACACGCGTCGGTGGACATTCCGTGGGTCGTATTCACCGGGCAATGAATGCCATGCGGAAAAAACCATCGGCGACTTATAACTCTTATACGCATCAGTTACGACTGGCTGTTTACGTCGCAAGAACGTCGGTAAAATAAGTTATTCAGTTTGCCTTGCTTGCTCAAAAAGAATGTGATGATCTAAAAAGAAAGTTACATAATAAATAAGTAAGTGAAGTTGTCTGCGTACGAAGCCACCGATGTACGTTAAGAACAGTGTGGGGTTAAGAATAAGTTCGAGCCCTCCTTTAGTGCGGCGCTTCATAAAGCAGCGAAGTGCGCAAAATATAATTGCTTCTACAGCTCTAGCAGGCGCTTCAATCCGCGACAAACAGTGTCAGCCATCCAGGAAGCCGTCGATTTGTTGCTGGAACTGAATTATTCTTCAGTTGGAGCTGCGAAATAAGCGTTAAGTGCAAGACCGGTCGCGGCCGGTGAAGAGAGGAGCAATCAGTACGAGTGTTAAATGCGCAAAAGCGGTTTAAATGCGGCACGCCACAGTAAGCCAATTCGACCGAAAGAAGAAATCGGGTGAGCAATGAAATCAAGGCAAGAGATAGTGCAGAATCACTCAGAAATACCCGAGCGCACGACTGTCGCCCCGTGTTATACCGAACTATATCTTGCAGAAGATGTCTACACTATATCGCTAAAGGGAGTCTATACAGTAACTCTAACAGTGAATAAGCCCCCACTGGAAAACTATGCATAGAAAGCTGAAGACGTCAGCCTTGCTACATGCAGGGCTTCCATGATTAGATGCGGCGACTGAAAGAACATGTGAAGAAGTCAACAGAAATAACATTGATAAAAAACATTGCAAAAGAAGAAAATTATAGTGTTGATAACTGGGCTTTTTGGTAGGTCATCGGTGTGTATTCAGCGCAAGAACTTTCTGGCTAGACAAGAAAGTGCGACAGAAGTTTTCTACAGAACTCTCTCTCTCTCTCTCCTTTCATTTGGCTCAGTGAGCGGCATGTCGAGATTGCAAAAAATATCAAAGTGAGAATATGACCAATACAGAGCGTGGTCAAAATTGCTATCGTCCAGCCTAGGGAGGAGAAAGTAGGAAAGTGCATGTGTTTGGTCGATGTGAAGGGTGTGTGATGGGCAACCATATGTAATTTCTCCAGAAACTCAATAAGCAAACATACACAGACAAAAAGAAAACTTTTTTGTTATATATTCTACGTTCCTTACATCACGTATGCGTGCTTGGTGGGATGTCAAATAAAAAGAAAGCCGTGCATTCATTGCCCTACATCTCAAGATTTTGTGAGGACATCGAATCCGTTAAAGGTTACCCGCTAGTCCAAGATAAATTATGTGGATAAGCACAATTTTTATTACTAAGAGTCCATCCTTTGGGGACATACCTCGTGTGGTTTTCAATATCATTGAAAAATTGTCGCCTAAAATGTTTAATGCCCCAGCACAGAAGATATAAAAAGCTCACTGCGGGTGTGTCCACTTCTCGTCGTCATATTTTCGTGGTGGCTTCATTAGAATAAACAAAGGGCAAACTAAAAAGAAAACGTGGTGCAGCTGCCCTAGCCACCTTGTTCGAGCCGCAATACACTGTAAACAGTTATATATATATATATATATATATATATATATATATATATATATATATATATATATATATATATATATATATATATATATATATATATATATATATATATATATATATATATATACACATCATCAGCCTGCTTACACCCACTGCAGGGCAAAGGCCTCTCCCATACTTCTCCAAATACCCCGGTCATGTAATTATTGTGGCCATGTTGTCCCTGCAAACTTCTTAATCTCATCCGCTCACCTAACTTTCTGCCGCCCCCTGCTACGCTTCCCTTCCCTCGGAATCCAGCCCGTAGCCCTTAATGACCATCGGTTATCTTCCCTCCTCATTACATGTCTTGCCATGCCCCCATTTCTTTTTCTTGATTTCAACTAAGATGTCATTAACTCGCGTTTGTTCCCTCACCCAATCTGCTCTTTTCTTATCCCTTAACGTTAAACCCATGCTTCTTCTTTCCATATCTCGTTGCGTCGTCCTCAATTTAAGTAGAACCCTTTTCGCAAGCCTCCAGGTTTCTGCTCAGTAGGTGAGTACTGGTAAGACACAGCTGCTTTACGCTTTTCTCTTGAGCGATAGTGGCAACATGCTGTTCATGATCTGAGAATGCCTGCCAAACGCACCCTAGCCCATTCTTATTTTTCTGATTATTTCAGTCTCATGATACTGATCCGCAGTCACTACTTGTCCTAAGTAGATATATTCTCTTATGACTTCCAGTGCCTCGCTACCTATCGTAAACTGCTGTTCTCTTCGGAGACTGTAAACATTACTTTAGTTTTCTGCAGATTAATTTTTAGACCCACCCTTCTGCTTTGCCTTTCCAGGTCAGTGAGCATACATTGCAGTTGGTCCCCTGAGTTACTAAGCAAGGCAGTATCATCAGCGAATCCCAGGATACTAAGGTATTCTCCATTAACTTTTATCCCCAATTCTTCCCACTCCAGGTCTCTGAATACCTCCTGTAAACACGCTGTGAATAGCATCGGAGAGATTGCAACTCCCTGTATGGCGCCTTTATATAAATATAGGCACGATATTTAGTTGATGTGATTCCTGTGCTACCATACCCTAGCCTATTCCCTTTTATGCTACCGCATAAATACGACACAAACTCACCGGGAGCGGTAGTTTAGTATGCCGTGTCGCTGCTGAGCTCGAGATCGCGGGTTCGATCCCGGCAGCGGTGGACGTATGTTGATGAGGGTGGGATGCAAAAGACGCTCGTGTACCGTGCATTGGATGCACGATTAAAAAAAAAAAAAAAACAGGTGCTAGAAATTAATCCGGAGCCACCCGCTATGGCGTGCCTCGTCATCTAAACGTGGTTCTGGCTCGTAAACACCAGAATTTTAATTGAAATTGCTAACGACACAAAATCCAAGAAAATAATAGGCAAGAACAACTTCCTTCGTTTAATAGAAGTACCTAGAAATTGTAGGGGAGGCTAAATAGAGGCCGTCTTCAATTTTTGACTAAAAGAAACACAAGCTATCTGAGCCACTAAGTGACTATAAGTGACTCCAGATTCTTCAGAAGCGCTATGCGTCTGTTTGCTGGCGATTCTTGATGATTCATTTTCGAAGGCCTGGTCGTTTGGCCGCTCTGGGGCTCGCACCCTCCTTGGCTCGTTGCTGGGCAACGCCGTTGCAGTAATTGGTTGTTTATTTTGTGAATAAATAACAAAGAAATAAACAAAACGGAAGGAAAGGAAATTACTGCTATCCACACTGTAACTGTCTAGCGTAGTCGGCTCACACTTGAATTGAGGAAAACTCGGTCAGTTTTCATCGCCGCAGCTGTGCACACTCCGAGCTGACCTACAACGTGGAGAATGTAAAGTGCGACGTAAGACACAAGTAATTACGAATTACGGGCAAAAAAAAAGAATGTTGCTGTTTATTTGGACGAAGTATACTGAAGTTAACTTTTATTTGAAAATCATTGGTCATTACGTTTCAAACGATAAATTTGGTGCTATGGGTGTGGTTTGATTAAACTTTGATAACGAACATGCTGCAGCATGTCAGCCTTCACCCGGCCGCAGGAAAATGGCTGCGAAGGAAAGGACGTGAAAGAAGCGGCTGCCTGTCCCCGGCAGCCGAATCCACAGCCTTCGCATGACTCCTGTCCTTCTCTTCCTAACGAACTGCAGTCTTGGCTGCCCACCTCCGGCTCCTCGCTTTCTCGCATACGTATGCGCGGCACATTTACTAAAACAATAAAAAGACGTTCTGTTAATAAAGTAACTGGAAGGCCAATGCATTTCTCTACAAAGTTCGGGAATTAATACCTCGAAGCTGGTGTAATTCTGAGAATTTGTTCCTACTCCACTTCTAGGATATGTATATTGCTATATGGGCCAGAAGGTAATTATTTACCAGCTTAATTAGTGAACTTTTGTGGATTAGTCAAATATGCATTTCAATTTTGCGTGCAAGTAATGTCCGTTTCCTCTAGTAGACCAGCTCATGGACTAGAATTGTGCTAGCTGCCACGGGCAAACTTTGTAAAAAATTCCAAGTGTTCGCTGAAGCGCCTGGTATCCTTAATACTGTACCTGTCATACAATGGAGCACCATCCATGTACGACATGTGGAACTATTGGATAAGTTTCTTAGCTTATACTTGTCAACGTGTGCTTGCGCTCAATTAATCTTGAGTTGCACGCGGCTAGTTGAGCACAAGCATAGTGCTGACTATGATAGGAAACATAACATTGCACACTTTGTATATCGCTATTGACCGTTATCACATGGGCATCGAGCACTCACGAATTTTTAAAGCGAAGCTGTATACCTCTTCCATAGCCTCTCTACCGTCCAAGGAAATTTTTGTGTCGTATTTTCCTAAATGAGAACGTGCTGCGCTGTGAATACGGACCCTCATAAAATGAAACCAGCCGAATATTCCGCAATGCTGCCCGCTTTTAGTGAGGCGGACGCAGTTTTTCCTTATTCAACTAGTCACTTGCCTCCTGTCCTCCTCCCATTTCACGTCGTAACCACACATCTTGCACTCCTATGAAGCACATTGTCGTCGCGTCGAGTCGAGTAAGTGGCACCTTCTGCCGGAGCTGCTGCTGCCTTCGTAGGCCGACACTCGTTCGCTGCGGCGAAACCACCCGCTGCCGCGCAACGCTAAGCTGAGCAGCGTTCCTGGGCCGTCTTTTAGCCTGACATTTGCAGGCATTGCCTGCAAAGTCGCTCATGAAAGGATGCGAATAATGGGGGTTTTCTTCTTTCGCCATTGTTTCCCTGTGATCCGAACACTAAAGTTTGGTTGGTAAACCATATTACTAACCGTCAAAGCGGTTGGTTAAACGCTTTAAAGTTTTTGTAAACTGCGCGCTTGCGGAGACACAAAGATCATGTTCGAGCATGTTAAGTTAAAAATTGATTTTTCTTTCAGTCGCAAGCACTGGCAAAACGGCGAAAAATGCGGTAACTTTCACTTTCCCGTCTAACATCGTTGAACCTGTTGAGGCATTTTGATGCTGTGCGTAGCTTTGCCAGCCATCGTTCGATGGTCATTTTAGGACCTTTTGACTTGGATTGCTTCATGCACTTAATGTGAGGGAGCCCCGGTTTCTCGAGCTTTTACGATCAACCAAGCTGGATACCAGAAGTATAGTGAAATATATTTGTTTCTCGCTCACCGACGACGATGCTTCGAGGAGCCATACGAATGACACAAACAACGCTCTGTCGACCTTCGCTCCAGGAGCGAGCCGTGGCCCGCCTTTTCTGTTTGTGGGCCTCAGCATCGCTGAATAAATCACCTCAGCATCTGCGAGCTTCACCCATACCTGCGCGTGCAATATGCATGCCTCTGTTCCGCATGCGATGGGCCCCCTCGATGCACAGTTACGCAAGCCGGTTAAAGGAGCGTCATACAACGTTTGCAATCACTTTATGAAGACCCTGTCGGAATAATTTCATTAGGCAAATATGAAATCCCCAACACCACTCACCTCTTCTGTATCGACAACCCGAGAATTGACTGTTTCGCTCACCACTCATGGGCGTGGCGAACGCGCAGGGGACAGGCCTGACCTGTTGCAAAGCCAAGGACGTCCGACTATTGGACCGCGCTTCTTTCGTATTACGGGACGCGCGCCTCCCGGCGCTTCCATACATTTCCACGTTGCTTCCGCGTGCGACGCAGCGCGAGCAGCGGAGGAGGAGTCTCTGGGAAAGGAGGCTGGCGGGGAGAAGCGAACGAGAGTGGTGCCCGCAGAGCGGCCTGTCGCGGGCGCGGTGCGGCGGCCGCCGCTTTGCAGCTCAAGTCCGCGGCCCTCACGCCTCGGAGGCCGGCGGCACGGACGCGCTCATTTCTACCTGATGGCCTCGGCGTGGCACTCGTCGATGCGGCGCCCCAGGCGATCAGGGAAGGCCCGATGACTCCGGGAATACCCAGGGACATCGACACGGGTGAGCTTGCCTCATTAGGCTGGTTCCTCGCTTCTCAGTTTAAAGGGTTCACGTCAAGTGTGGGTTAAAAATGCCACACTACACAATCGTTGCGTCTTTGTCTTTTGCTTTAGCTACTGCACTCGTTCCTAACGTCCATGCCTCAATGTGAATTCGTTCCGACTTTCCCAACTCGCAGCTGTTGCTGTGCAGATGATCATTGTATAGCTGCCGTGGTCGTTTGGTATTTGTGTGCAGAACAGTATTTCATACTATTTCATACATAACAGCGCGCAGTCGTGTGCACTTATTTTTCATTTTATCCGTGTTCACCTTTCATTAGCTTAAATATGTTTCCTTGGTAAGCGCTATGCGTAATGGCTTCGTCGCAAGTTCACTGTTTATACGAATGCTGGCGACAGCACGGGGAGAACAAGATAAATCTACAAGTCAATGAAAATAATGAATGTGTGTTTCGGAACCATAGTCGAAAACAAGCGAAATAAGTACTACGTCAGCTGATTAAAACTGGGATGGCTGCCTGACCGGAGAATGGACAGCCTTTGGAGACAACAGAAACCCGATCATCCTCGACACTGCATAGGACACATCGCTTGATAAGTGCGCGAAAATTATTGATTCCGAATATAAACCAAATAGGGTTCGCGATTTTGCAATCGATATTTTCCTATATTTGCCTACGACAGCATCTACGGAATGTTCACGGTTATTGGTGCTTTCACCAGTGTGTCTTGGTTCTTGGCGTCCATGTAACAGCGTTTGGGACCCTTCTTTTGGATTTTAAGACCACTTGCAGTACAATTACATCACCTGCCAAGAACGCTGGAAGAACAGACGCACATACTCACACACAAAAGAAAAAAAGAGTGCTACCATTACAGATACTGAAGTGTGTACGTTACTACTGAAACAAAATCAAGGTTATAGCTTCCGTTAAAAAAAGTTTCTAGACAGCACACTATCTATCTATATTTGCACCCGGGGATGGTTGAAACAACTTACAGTTGTACATCCTATTCATAATATACAAAACGCTAAAAAGACTTCTCCTATATTAACGATAGCTAATTGTCCTCTTGCTTAATCTGTAGCTGCAAACGTTCGTTGTACGACTTTCATAGCATATATCAAACAGTTCAATCAAATGGCTATATATTGAAAGTTATTTGAAATTGAGCAAATTTTGTGGTGTGTTACATTCAGAATTTTATGTATTTCTATTGTGTATTTATATATGTATATGGTTGTGCATGTGTCTATCTTTAGTGTATATAATTGGGTATGTATAGATGTCTCAGTACATTCTATGTATAATATGTAAATATGTATTTAGGTCTATCTATCTATCTATCTATCTATCTATCTATCTATCTATCTATCTATCTATCTATCTATCTATCTATCTATCTATCTATCTATCTATCTATCTATCTATCTATCTATCTATCTCACTCTCTCTCTCTCTCTCTATATATATATATATATATATATATATATATATATATATATATATATATATATATATTCATGAAAGACATATCCAAACCTTCAACCAACAACTACAAGAATACAATTTGTTTACGAACGTTACGGCCGGCGGCCCAGTGATACTTTTGTAATAGTATTTTTGTTGTTGTTGAAGGCGTGAATATTTATTTTATAATTATTTCTTCGGGTTCAGTGAACACTTCATTTCACAACATATATAGAAGAACGAGAACTGTCCCTTTTATGCATTTCCTAACGGTTATATATAGCATATAATATGCATAATGTTTAAGAAGCATATGTATATTTCCTCATCATTTATAAACTTCTTCTCGGCCTTTTGCTATGTTGATGTTTATTACTTCACAATGTCATATAATTTTTCATTATTCTTTTGTTTTATTTCTTCATACACACATAAACTTCGTATAAGGCAACAGTTTACCCACAAACACAAAAGAATGTGCAAAGATTGCAATGAATGCAGTTCGCGGAACTCGGAGCAAAGTGGAGGTCACAGTACGGCTGTCGTACAACCAGCTGGGGGTGTATTTTCTGTCTTCGTTGTATCACAAAAGTTGCAGTAACTTCAAATGAAGGAACAAGAAAGAAGCTTTTCTGTCCGTTGCAACCCCTGGCATACAGTATTCTAACATGTGACCCCTCTCCCCTGCACTCCAGTGGCTGCGTCTTCACATTTCTCCCGACCCTCCTTTGTGGACGCCACTGAATGGACGCATGTTTGTACTCATAGGCCACCTACGCTTCCTCTCTCTCTTTTCCCCACTTCTATCAGATAGAATGCATAAATTTAGCTCTGGTGCCTCCAATCGCACTCTTGATTAATGCCGGACTGCAGCCGAAACTAAATGTTTGTTTGTGCTTGATTACGTGCGCCTGAACTTCTTTCAAGTATATATATATATATATATATATATATATATATATATATATATATATATATATATATATATATATATATATATATATATATATATATATATATACATGTAATGCGGCTGTTATGCCATAGGTTCGGCTCCCACCGTCGGCAAGTGATCTTTTCGTCCACTTTTACGATTACCAAATATCGAGCTCGTCGATTTTCTTTCTTCTCCTCTCGTTCATTCATAGCGAGGGTTGACTTGAGTTGAGTTGTTGTAGTGTGATTAGCCTTGCAGTTGCTGCCGGCAATTGCTCCACCATAGCGACACTTAAAATAAATAAATCACATAATCAGACACAGACCTCACAATCACAAATGGTCACTCCTCAATTCACCATGTGGAAGCCAAATCCGTGTCCTGTAGGTAATTTAACAGAAGGCGAGAGACCTCCTTCCTACACAACCGGTTCCCGCGCGGGAAAACAATGTCCTGAAGAGAACTCTGAGGAAGTCCTGTGTTCTTGAGGGACCCGAATAACACCCTCCTTTCCGCGTTATACAGACTACAGCACATTAGGTAATGTTCTATGTCACAGCACACACCACACGTTGAACATAATGGTGATAACGCCAGGCCAGTCTTATACATCCACGCAGGGGTACGAGCAGAGCCCGTGCGAATGCGGAGCAGTAAGGTGGCTTGGTTTCTTTTGAGACCCTTGATCACACATGGCTTGTGAGGTGAGCTAGGGTCTCGAATCTTGCAGCTTTGATGTCATTAGGAAGCATTCGAGGGTATATTAGCCACGTGTGGGCTCACGTGTTCACGTGTCACGTGACGCCATCGGGAAAAAAAGGATGCTCCACATCCGCCCACAATGGCTTCCGCCCACTACCCACATCCGCCCACCGCGCTGGCTAACTCCCCTAGGGCTAGATCTAGTAAACATATAGCACAGTTAGGGGACGGATTGGTAGCCGTTGCCTTAGCACGACCGTTAATGCAATGCACGCGTAATGCGGAGGTTGTGAGTTCGGTTCCCACTCATGACACGTCATCTTTGCATCCACTTTCAGTCCCTTCTCCCCCTCCCTTTATTAGCTTCTACATTTCAATTTCAACTACAGTTAATTTGCCCGATGCTCTCACTATCATTAATTAATTTGCCTTAATTATCTCATTAATTTGCCCGATGCTTGGCTTCATTATCTGTTGGGTTTATATGGCCATTATGTATATGTATGTATGTATGTATGTATGTATGTATGTATGTATGTATGTATGTATGTATGTATGTATGTATGTATGTATGTATGTATGTATGTATGTATGTATGTATGTATGTATGTATGTATGTATGTATGTATGTATGTATGTATGTATGAAGTTTATTACGATTTCGACAATACAAGACTGTCATGGCGCCGGAGCAAAAGGCGAGACTATACACGCCTGACTAGGCCCCTGGCGCCACGAGCACAACAGACAACAGTGCGAAAAAATATGTATACATATATACACATAATACACACATACATACATACTTATATATACATGTATAGATACGAATGACACAATTATACATACAATAAATCAATGCAGCATAGTAAGCATAAATAATGGAAATGAAGAAATAAAGTAGGTACAGAAAGATATAGAAAGGCCCAAAGCCAAATGGGGACAAAAAGTGTTGCAACGTATGAAATTGCATATAAGTCGGAAAACAGAAAATCAATTAGAGAAAACGGGGGTCAATTGTCCGAAAAATACAGTTTCGATTTCTTTTTGAATATTAAAATCATAGAGGAATCTTGCATGATATCCAATAAAGCATGCTCATCATTAAGTAAATTAGGAATCTGCCACTGTAAAAGCTGATTGCCGTAGTTTGTTCTGGGTTTTACCTTAATAACGTTCCTAGCTATTAAGGTGCAATTAGTTGTGGTATTAGTACATATAGAAAAAATGTTCTTACGATTACTTATGAATTCTAAATATGATTTTTCGGATAACTTTTGTTTATATAGACTAGTGACACTCAAAATACTGTCCTGGTGAAAGTACTCAGAGGGATGTTCGTACATCGATAGGTTATGAATAATAAGAACACACTTTTTCTTCAATCGGAATAGAGTTTTCAAGTTAGCTTTAGAAGTGACGCCTCAGGTAAGTAGATAATAATGTAATCTAGAATGAATAGTAGAAAAGTATAATTGACGTTTAAGTTTTAAAGGTAACAGCGTGCGATGCTTATTCAGCATACCGATTAATTGTGCCATGCTACGTTTAATATAACTTATGTGTTGTGTCCACCGTAGATTTTCATGGAAGAGTACACCCAAGAACTTGTACTGGGAAACCCTTTCAAGTGGTTGCGATTGAAATATTAAAGAAGATGCGAACTTAACTAACTTGTTAATAGGAGTAAAAACAATATACTTTGTTTTTTTACCATTTAGGCTCAACTGATTAGCCGATAACCACACTGAAAGGGAATTTAAGCAGCTGTTAATAAGAGGAATTAGAATAGATATGTTATCAGACGAGAAAAAAAGCGATTGCATCGTCGGCATATAATACAATATCGGGTGTTTCTGGTATTGCACGATATCATTAATATAAAGCAGGAAACTCGTAGGACCTAAAATAGAACCCTGCGGGACGGCGTACCTAATGTCTGCTAAATCTGATTTTATGCTGTTGATTTCCACAAATTGGGAGCGGTGTGATAGATAGCTATGCAGTAAGTCTAAAGCAATGCCTCTGATCCCATAAAAGGGTAATATAGAAAAAAGTATGTCATGTTTAATTGAATCAAATGCTTTATTAAAGTCTAAAAATGAGCCTCTTGTGTATTGTTGGTTTTATATATTGGCAACAATTTTATCCCGTATTTCAAGTAGCACAGATTCAGTGGATTTACCCCTTTGAAAGCCATACTGATTCAGGGATATAAGGTTATGCTTTTACATGTGTCCAGTTATTCTAGAATTTAAGACTTTTTCAATTATTTTAGAAAAAACTGGAAGTGTGGATATCGGCCGGTAATTAGTGATGCCATCAGCTGCGCCACCTTTATGCAAGACGATGATCCTAGCAATTTTCGTGTTATCCGGAAATGTGCCTGTAGAAAACAATGTTTGTTATGTCAAAAAGAACATTGCATAATAAATCCGCGACTGCTTTAATTGGTGCTACTTTAATACCGTCATAACCACAAGAAGAGCCGTTATTTAATTTGCTAATACTGTGTGCTATTCCTGTAGGTGTAACAGGTCAAAGATACATAGTATTCTGAAAACTGGTGTTAATATAGTCCTTAAAGTTGTTGCTAACTTCCGAGTCAAAGGAGCCAAAGCACAAGAACTGCTGATTGAATACTTCAGCGAGGGGTTTACCGCTTAGCACTTTATCGCCGAACGTAATTTCCTGGGGAATGCTGTTTTTTGTGTACCGCAATAGGTCCTTTAGAGTTCGCCAAATTTTTTTAGGGTCATAAAGAATGTCCGTAAATTTGTTAGCGTAGCAATCAACACGTGACTTTGTTATGTCGGCATTTAACCTGTTCCTAACTTTTTTATATTGCTCAAAAATTTCTGTGTCCTTATATTTCAGGAAGTTGCCGAACAGCCTATCTTGTGCTTTAATTCTCTTGACTAAGTCGTAGGTAATTCAGGGTTCTCTCGCTTTCTTAAACTTTCTAACACTTACCAAAAGAAAAGAATGTTTGTAAATTTCAATAATTTTCTCGAGAAAACTGTTGTATAAAAGGTTTGAATCAGATTTATTTTTATCTAAAATTTCATTCCAGTTCACAGATGCGACATTTTGGCGGAAATTATCTATTTCGCGCTAAGCTATCACCCGCGTAGTTTTTGTCCAGTGTTCTGTGGTAACCTGTGGAAAGGCGCGCTTAGGAATGAAGCAGAACAAAGGTAAATGATCACTGATTGCACTTAAAGCACTCCCGCTTTCACGTCACTTTCATCATGATTAGTCAGAAACAAATCAATCAAGGATTCACTGGATGCAGAGACGCGACTAGGCAGAGCAATATGGTTTGAAAAGCCATACATTGATAACAGGTCGACAAATTCATTAACTGATGTGTTACCAGGTTGCAACAAATAAATGTTAAAGTCGCCCAAAATTACCACAGGCATATTCAGTGACGACAGAGAATCAAGCAATATTTCAAATCGACGAAAAAATTCAACCAAAGACACAGCGGGAGGCCTATAAACAACGCCAATTACGAAAGTTCTACATCTGACAAAAAGAAGTTCGTAGTTGGACGACATAGCACAGTGTGCAGCCATTACTTCATAATGGACAGCGTGTTTTATGTATAATGCAATCCCACCCCCTTTCTTACTAGACCTGCTCAAGCATTCAGGTTTGTAACCATTGATGTGGATTACATCTTGAGCGGTATTGTACCAAGTTTCCGTAAATGCCAAAATATGTATGTATGTAATGTATGTATGTAACTCAAAGCCTAAGGACATTAAGAATGTGTTTAATTGGTCCTCTTTGTTCCGTAAACTCTGCGCGTTTAAATGATAAAAGGAAACGAACTTCGTGCCCTTACTCTCCCCAGAAGCAAAATCACGAAAAGATACGGAATCGAGATGAGACTTAGAAAATGAAACCTAAAACTGAAAAATGAAAAATGAAAATGTATGTATGTATGTATGTATGTATGTATGTATGTATGTATGTATGTATGTATGTATGTATGTATGTATGTATGTATGTATGTATGTATGTATGTATGTATGTATGTATGTATGTATGTATGTATGTATGTATGTATGTATGTATGTATGTATGTATGTATGTATGTATGTATGTATGTATGTATGTATGCATGCATGCATGCATGCTCTCCCCACCCATCGCTCCAGGTAGCTCCTGGTAACACAGATATTGCGATATATCCAGAGCGCACCTCATGAATATACTAGAGCGGATATTTTTCATATCGTGAAATACGATACAAGAGAAGAGAACCAGATAACACAAACGCCGCGAAGATTGATAGTCGGCGTTTGTGTCGTGTTGTCTGGTTCTCTTGCATCTGTGTCTGCACGCCTTACCTTATTTCACGATAACTCCCAACCTAGTAGGCGAACCTTCTGTGTTTCTAATATTTTTATATATTGCAGCGTTTCCTGTTTGAAAAGCGGAGAAGTTTGGAAGTAAATATATCAGGCCTCGAAAACGAGCTTTTCTTCACAGGGAAGTAACATTGCTTTAAAAAAAAGATCACGTCGTCGTTCGTGGCGTTCTGACACGTGAAACACAATTTCCGCAATATGCGTAAGGTAAGGTAAACGTGGTTTATGAGAAGCTGCCACTAGTGGCAATTCTCTGAGTCGTTTGACAAGTATGGTCCGGGAAGTCCTAGTTGAAGCTAGGCTCAGGCTAGGTTTACATACAGGCGCCGAATTAAAGTAACAAGAAAGTCGAAGGCAGGCAGAAAAAAAAGGCACTAAATCACAACGGTAGGCTAACTTTTCTAGAGTAATATTGCGTCGTGCATGTATCACGCCACTTTTACTTTACGCACTTCTCCAACTATGAACATTTCTTTTTCTTTTGGAAGGTAAAAATTGGAACCCACCGAAATTCGGGCGGATGCCAATTTTTCCCTTTCATGTACTTTCCTCCACCTGACGATTTTTCACAGAACTGAATTTCCATTTTCCTTTTGGAAAATAAACACGACTTTATTACACGGAAGCGCGGCTGAAGTCCTTGTCATATACCTGCGTGATGCGCGCCAGTTTTAATGTATGTTACACGAGCAAACCGTGTTCCTGTAAATCGTTCACTCGGTAACTTAAACTTTATTTGCAATGATAAAGCCTCTTTCCTACTGCGTTCTCCGGAGTCCTATTAGGTGAGGCTCGCGGAGACAAAATCGAGGCGATCACCATTTGTGAAACTCACCAGTGCAGCTATTGTCCCTAGTCATCCTGTGCAACATTCAGATGGCGAGATATTTCAAGCAAGTGGAAGAGGGCTGGCGATAAACATCGAACCCGAGGACTTGGTATACCTGCTAACACAGCAAAGATTACCGGTAGGTTTGACAAGGAAAGTCAAAATAAAGATCACACAAAAAATAGCGATCCTTCTTGCGCACTGCGATCTATTTATCCGGGTCCCTTACTTAACATGCCTTCAGTGCGGCTCATTGTAGAAGAGCGAGGAACGTCGTTGAAGCCAACGTTTCAACAAGCACCCCTGTCGAAACGTTGGCGACATTCCTCGGCCTACGACTGTTAATCACTTATAGTCTTCATCTTTCTGTGAGCCTCTCTCTTGTTTTGGATGCGTGGCTTTCAGCAGACGACTGAATTTTGCAGCAGGAGAGACACGGTCAAGTCCAGTAGAGGTATACTCCAAGTTCATGCATTCGTAGTGGTTAGGCTTGATGTGGCGTACAGAAAAGCTCCTTGTTAAACAAGGATTCAAGTAAACCTATTGTGTCAGTTGGAAATGTTGATATATTCTGGAAGACGTTGATATTTATTTTCTACGTCAAACTTGCAGGCAACTTTGCTACACAAGAAAGTTCAGCAAGGTTTTTTCGTTATGAAGCTCTCGTAGACTCTGTTCTTTGAGAATATGTTTCCAGCATGATGCACTGAAGGACACTCACAATAGAGCTTGGGTACGAACTACCGTAGTGGCTGCACGTAGAGGTGAAACAGAAAGTTGTTGAATAGAAAGCACATACGATGAACACATCGAGAGATTTTCAATGCACTCTTTATTTTTATTCTATGCAACTTTTTTTTTACCACAAGGTCGTTTTGAAGGCTGCCTACACGAACAGCCAGACAACTCCAACGAATCGTTTTAACCAAGACGCTGCTTTAGGCAACCTTACTTCGATTAACACTCACATTCGGAACACACCGACAGCTTCAGTGTCTGAACGCATACATTGATGAATTCTGCAATTTGTCCTCGCAGTAGGCTTCCAAGATATAGATTGCTTTTAAATTATTTTAAAGTGATGACTGTATTGACAGCGATAAATGCCCAGCATGTCTTCGTTCTGAGGAACCTGTATTGTAATAACCTTTAACTTAGAGTTCAGGCATTTTATAGGCGTATCCTGAGAGAAGGTTCCAATAGAACGCCTGGTAAATTTTGCATGCCATGGTTGATTGTAGCAGGCAAACTCTGATATAATATAGCCTCTGCTCATATCTATTTGTGAAACTGAAGGAGAAAAAAAAATCTGCCCAAGGCGAACGATCATTTCGTGCTTTCTAAGCAGAAATATCGCGCCGGACGTCCCTCTGTCTCTTCAGCCGAGTACTTTCACAAGAAACACAATAATTTTACTTTGACCTCGAGTACGCCGTAGCATCGTTTATCTCGGCATTATTATCATGCAAGCTCACAAGTTCGTGCTTTAATAGTAGCAGTTGTTTACTGTACAGAAAACTGACTTCGGTGCGTCGAGACCAAATCAGCTCATGGTGGCACGGAAGTAATGACTGGAAGGTGCAGTTCAATATCTCCAGAATATCAGCCATACGGCAGTGTGGATCACCGCCTAAGCTCCACCCCGCGAGCCACCTCCGCCAGTGCTCACTGTGTTTTCGTGTCAAACACTGCGCCGCGATTGAGCCGGCGACCGACATTCTCGGCCGTGTATACTTAGCCAGCGACAGGCTCTTCTGATGCAGCGGGCTGCGACGCGAGTATGTTTGTCGACACGCTCGGTCGCGTTTACCTTACATCCAGACAGGGTTGATAAAGAGGATGTCGACACCCGAGGCCCAAAAGCAAACGCTTTCTCCTGACCGACAGGTGTTCGACGATCGCCCGCCGCCGGCGTGGCCACAGTGGGAGCAGCGAGATTGGCGGCGGCGTTAATAGCGTCCTTACTATTAGGGTTTTCAAGAAAAGTGGGCAACCTCGAGTTTTGTGACGGTTCTGGCACAGCTGGCTTCTTGTCGCTGCCGGTCCTTGCTATTTGATTTTGGCGCCGGTCTTGATGCAATTTCCGTTTTCATTCTAATTTATTTGTTTACGTACCGCGCCGCATGAGCAGCCGGAGGCCTTGCTGATTACGCACTTGGAAAGTCTGGACAAGAAATAGTACACAAAAAGCACTGAACCAGAAAACAAGAACAACAAAAATGATGAAAGTCAAGCAAAGTTGTAAAGTCATTCTGAGGGCAGACTGGTTAATCGAGGATGTCAACTTCGAAACGCCATAAATTTTGCTGCAGAGTAATACGGACTAAATGGCTTATGTTAGCCCCATGGGACATAAGAGTCTAGGGTTGCGGAAGGCTGGCCGAGTCAATGCAAAATCTAGCGCTGCAGTAAGGTGGGGACCGAATGTCAACACAAATAATAAAGAAAGACGTAATCAGGTACGACATAGATTAAGGAGCATTAAATTGGATACATGCAACACACGGACATAGTCGTAGTAAATTCAACGTTCTAAACATCGACAATACAGCAAGCGAACAAAGTGCCTCCGAACGCATTCAATTTTTCTTGAGGTAGTCAAGCTATGGCTATTACAAACAAGAGAGGCAAATTTAACCAAGGTTGATGGAATTGACCGAAAGGAGAACAAGCCTACAATTGGAAAAGTCCTTTTTCATTCTGGAGAGTATGCCCAGGCTCCTGCACAATGTATTGACATTCGCTAGATGTAAGGTCAGCCGAGAATCAAACATCTGAAGGACGCATAGCGTTTGCTCTAGAGAGAGGTAAGCTCATTTAATATATAGGGATGCTCTGTGGTTATAACAATAAACAATAAACACTAACAATAACAATAAACACTAACAACAACACTAACAATAAACACTAATAACAATACTAACAATAACACTAACAATAAACAACAACAACAACAACAACAACAACAACAACAACAACAACAACAACAACAACAACAACAACAACAACAACAACAACAACAACAACAACAACAACAACAACAACAACAACAACAACAACAACAACAACAACAACAACAACAATAATAATAACAACAACAATAATAATAACAACAACAATAACAACAACAATAACAACAACAATAACAACAACAACAACAACAACAACAACAACAACAACAACAACAACAACAACAACAACAACAACAACAACAACAACAATAGCAATAATAATAATAGCAATAATAATAATAGCAATAATAATAATAATAATAATAATAATAATAATAATAATAATAATAATAATAATAATAATAATAATAATAATAATAATAATAATAATAATAATAATAATAATAATAATAATAATAACAATAATAATAACAATAATAACAATAACAACAATAATAACAATAACAATAACAATAATAACAATAACAATAATAACAATAACAACAACAACAACAACAACAACAACAACAACAACAACAACAACAACAACAACAACAACAATAATAATAATAATAATAATAATAAAAAGATAGGGGGCACTTAAGCTGCGCCTTTAAGGGTATGACGCGATAGCTTTCCCTCCAGTTGTTTTTATTCTTACACAGTGACTGTTGACGCCTAAGCCGCTTGACCTCCGCCCCTTGCTCTCGCAGTGCAGGGTCTCCTTGACGCCTCTGTCGCTTAGCCTCCCCTTGTCGCGCCAGATGCGCGACAAGCTCCTGAGCTCCTGTCGGTCGCGATCCAAATCTGTGGTTTGCGATTCGAGGCTTCGCTTCTTGCGTTTCGCCACAGCCATAGATTTTCTCACAATAGTATAGTGAGAAACTCTATGGCCACAGCTTCCCGCGCACGCAGTTTGGCGTCTGCGCGTCGCCTACAACGCTGGAGTTCTCTGCGATCAGCATTGGTTTGCGCTTTCTGCGCGCCTGTCTTCCGCTGTCTCCCTGGGACGCGGAGGGCGGTGTTATAGACGGGGCCAGCACAAGCTTCAGACGACGGCCCAGCACGCGACGCCAAGGACGAACCGGGCACACTATCCATTGCAGAAATGAATGCAGCACGCTAGACGCTAAAGACAGAAATGAGGAAAGAAGCTTGCATGAGCGCGCGCGCCATCTATTGGACAGCGGTGTAATTAGAGCGCGGGGGGAGGGGGGCAGCAGCAGCCGCATGGTGGCACTGAACAGCCTTGAAATACAGATTTAGTTTGGGTAATAGCAGATCACTGTTCTTTTTTTCTGTGACGACAACATGCCGCCGACACTCAGAGCCAACAATCGTCAAATACTGCTTCATTCGAAACACCGCGCGGCATACTTTTAAATCCCGCTTATATTGGCACCCTGCCAGCTTGCCTGTGTGGCGAAGCATTTATGCTTCCAGTCACTGTCGCGTGCGGACGCAGGATGGTTGGCTCCGAGCGAGCTGCGACAGTGGTCGTCAACGGCCGTGGTAGCCCTTCTTTTTCCGTGCCCAAGGACTACAGTATTATCCTGCCCAATGTTCAATCAGGTGAAGCTATGAAGTGTGCAGTCATGCTGCTCTAAGACATCTCAAGTCGTCCGTATCGCACTCAAGACTATCCAAAGGCACTGCTAGACGCCGGTGTCATCAAAGACGTTGCTGCGATAGGTGCCTACCAGGTGTTTCACGTCTGGCTCGTTAACCTACGGACGGTTGAAGCTAAAAAGAAGCTTATAGAAGCAGGACGCTTGCTCGTCAAGGACCGGTTTGCATCGTCATCGACACCAACATGCGTCTGAAGTTGCATCGGGTGGCTTTGGATGTCACAATTGATAACCTTCGGAGGGCATTCAGTGAATATGGTGAAGTGAAGGAGGTGACTAACGATAGATGGAAAGCGGGGGGCTTCGCATGTGCCGATTCTCTGTTTGTGCGACTGCTTTTGAAGGAGGGTATCACACTGGACCACATACCCCACCACATGCGTCTTAGCAGCGGTAGAGTGCCCATTGTGGCGCCAGGTCGAGCCTCTCTGTGCCTTCGTTGTAAGCATACGCGTCATATACGGCGAGATTGTAGGGTTCCGAAGTGCGCCGAATGTTACGCGTTTGGCCATGGACACGATGCTTGTACTCGCAGCTACGCCAAGGCAGACCTACGGTTGTAGACCAAAGTGAGCTTGTCATGGATGAGGAAAAGGCAGAGCAAGCCGCAGCACCCGCTACAGCTGGCAAGAGCGGAACCAATCAAGGGGCAGACAAGAAAGACAGGATCTCCGGGCTGGAAGCGTCGGGCATGTTGGTGACCAGCATTGGTGAGCACAAAAAGACCGCTACAGCGAGCGCGACCGGCGTTGGTCCGGTGTTCCAGGATGAGGAACCAACGAGAGTGGCCAAGCACGCGACCAGCGTCTCTCAGACGCAGCAGGTAGCACGCACAAAGCCAGTGGTCGATGAACGTGCTGTGGGAATCATGAACGCGGAGTCAACCCCTGCAAAGCGTCGCGATGACAATGTGGTGGCGGTGTCGCAGGAGCAGCGTCTGAGACAGGTTGAAGCATCGCTGGATCCGAATGGTGTGAAGAATAAACCTCGCAGCGCCGTTCAGACCAAAGCCACATAGAAAAAAATGTAAGGCCTCCGCACGCCGGTGTGACGTCACGCTAGTCGGATGGGCCGGACAGTCGACGCCGTCGGCGTCTCCGCGCCTAGGTTCGTTGCGCTTGCAGTGTGTCTCTTTGCGCGACTATGGCATGAGAAAATTAGTGCTGTCCTTAAAGTGACAGCAACCTATAAATTCAGATGCTTCGTTTCCAAAGCAAGACACGTATAGCTGACGCAAAAAATAAGGGGGAGCCGCTGGTTCACCGCAGTCAACACCACCATAGAAAGCAGCATTCTTTCATACCTTCCTTAGATTACTTGATTGGCAACATTTTTGTTTTTTGCGTGTATCGCAACACGACCTGCCTTATTGTGCTTGTGATGTTTGGTCGGGACTAAGACAAGCAAACTGCATGCTGCTTAGTCACTCAACTTTAGACGGAACGAAAGAAAGAGGAAAACTGCATATTGAAGACACAGAATATACTTTATTCACAAATGATAAGAACTGCATTCAGAAACAAACATTTTAAATCTTCCATATACAATTATCATTCTCACTCTTGCATTGCGTAAAACAGTCCTCGCTAGACACATGAATATCGAGGTTAATTTTATTGTGAAAATTTTATCATTATAGGGTCACGCACAACTAATTCTCAAATAGAATAAGCTTCCGTCTTTGTTGTACCATTTCTTGTGGTTATTTTATTTCCACCCGCCTTGTTTGCAGGCCTTATTGGTCTTCATAAAATACTGAGATAATGGTGAAAAGTAAGTAAAAAACGAGAGGCCTACTCTCAGTCCTAAAGGAAAACATGCAATTAATGGATTGCGGTAGCATGGAGAGTTCGAATCATAAACAGGTAGCACAATACACTCAAATAACATTTGAATTGGCCAAAATGCAGGGTTTAAATTTTGATAATGTAGTCAAATAGGTCCTAGCTACGCCACAGGTTTCTTTTTACAAGGGTTCTGTCAACACAAACATACGTAGATGTTCAATAAAACAGACCTTCATGAATAAAAAATAAATAATGAGAAACATCTCAGGCATTCAAGGTCTACAATTTTCGGTCGTTCTTGGCGTTGCGTAATTTGTCGTTTTCTGTGCGGCACAAGTTGTTCAGCAGTGTATTCGCTGCAGCACTTACAACATGCCCCATTACCTCCTGTGCAGGATGACCGAATTCACACACATCGACATCCTCAAAGTCATGATGGGTAGCGAACACAAGGCCGACAAGAGTATCTTTCTGCCTAGGAAGGCTGAAAAATCGTACGGCATATTCTCGTGTCCTGAGCTTGTCTAATATAATTTCAGTAAAGAGTACAGCATTAACTACAACTGCTCGTGGAAACTTCAGGCCACCCCTTGTCATCTTCGTGATTAATGCATTCTCAGGGTCATCTAGATCGACGTCTTGCATCACAAGGCTGTCACTGCAAGATGCGCATGTCAGCTTTTTTAGAGCTGCATGGGCACAATAGCCGGCAACATAGGTTAGTGCCGGTAGCCTTGACGTTTTTTTCTCAATGTCGGAGTCGGTCACAGTGACTTGAAACTGGCCGTTTCCTGAATGTACACTTGTCTCCATCGTGTTCGCGCTCGGTGGTAGGAGAATGTCCAAATATGGCAGGTCCAGAACCTTCTGCAAGCGCAATTTGTTTTCAGATTCATATATCTGCCTTATAGACACGTGGTAATTGGCACCAGACAATTGGCGGTACTTTCCAAAGCGATCCTCTAAGCTATCAGTTTGAAATTTGCCCAAAAGAACATACTCGAAATGAAGCTCTTTGAGACAGTATATGGTAAGTTCGTGCAAGGCATGGGTAGTGTGGCTGAAAGCTATGTGCGTTTCACGTGTCAAGCGGCCATTGTCATGTTCGAGGCTTCTCCAGTGATCAAGCCATTGAACTATTCTCTCTAAGAATTCTAGTTGAGGACATGACGATGAAACTATTGGACCTTGCAATTGATCTCGCAACCGCTGTCCTTTTCTTGGCGTCTTGACGTTAACAATGTTCCACCAAGTCAAAATGGTGTCGACATATTGAGAGGTGTCCTTTGCATGCTGGAACGTTGCAACACTGAGAGCACCAACTGTAGATGAGGTAAAAATCTTTAAGGCCAGTTTAACGTTCTGCCGTTCCATGTTTGAGGGGTTCAGTGCCTTCAAAGTGAGCGTTGGTGCTAGCATCAAGAGCTCATGCTTTTCAGCTTCGTGCAGCTGGCATAATACCGTGAAAGATGCAGTAAGTATCTTTGGTTCAGCCTCATCACTCTTCGGTTCAGGAAAGTACATGCATTTACGAATGTTTCTTTGATTCAGCCAGTTATTTCTTATACACTTTAGTATGTCAGCTGGGTCCACCACAAAAAACAGGGGTCGTGATGGGTCAGCAGGATGCTGGTAAACAATGCTGACACTTGCCGGCTTAGCGAAGTAGGACATGGCTTTTCTGTTTATGGAGTTATTGTCCGAGATCACTGCGATTATTCTAAAACCAGATGCCTCTAGATCAAGAACAATCTTCCGAAGGAAGTCGTGTAGCGCCTTAGCACCGATCTGTGCCACAGGAAGGATGTGTACAACATCCTTGTTTGAAGAAAGCAGGCTCTGTATCATAAATACGTGGGTAGTTTTTGCTGCACTCGATGAATTTACCGCAGCACCAGTAAGCAACCCAGCCTTGTAATAAAAAAATGATTGAAGGTGAATCTCATCAATCATTAACGTTACAGTCTTTTCATGCTCTTTATATGTGCTTACCATACGCTTTGCATAGGAAAGAAAGCTACATTCTTCCTGCTCCGTTTCAGGGCGTACATCGTACGATGAACACAGTCTTCTGATCGTATCAGGATGCGATATCTTAAGCTTCATCGAACTTCTCAGGAATCTATAAGCATGAGGTGAAATTGTGAACAAAAGGCTAGCAAAAACCAATAAATCGGGGGGATATCGGCCAGCATCACTCAGAACGAGATCAACTTGACTCTTCAAGAATTTAAGCACTTCCAAATGCCATTCTTGCAACTCGCATGCGAATTGTTTTTCACTTACTTCCTCTAGCAATGTCGAAACCAATGTCAGTAGATGACGGGCCTTTTCAGAACGCTCAGTGCTGATATCCTTACGTGTCTGTTCGATCATGTGTAACACACTTTTCAAATCTCTCAAGTCGCACAGCTTTTCAGGAACTAAAACATCGCCACACTCCCTCACACCCGTTTCACCAAAAGATACTTCGACGCGCAGGTCTATGGTATACGATCACCGAAGTACGGACTGCAGGAGCAGATTGAAGGGACAAGTCCAAAAAGAAAACCTTGGAGCCCTTGTTCAAAACTGTCCAGAAGTCCCAACACTGAAAGCTTGGCAAGGCCTTCAGCAAGTCCGCAAAGCTACTAACCAGATTTTTGGCGTCCTCTTCTGCTTGGCTTTGCTGAGAAAGCATTATTGCTTTTTGCAAATATGTGGCTTCCAAGCGCGCTCTTTTTGGCAGCCGGTGCTTCTCGAACGCACACTTGCGGACGCGATAAATAGGCAGGGCAATAGGGAAACAAGCTCAGAACTGCAGTTTTCTTCAGACGGATGTTTTTCATGGCAACTTCGACCACTTTTCCTGTCTTGACGTGCGTGTAAGATGTCGTCTTCACGTAATCCGATGGCAAGAAATGCTTTTCACAGAGCTGAAATAAAACAAGAACAAGCCGTTACAGGTATGAAGCTCGACGAAAATGTTGAATTTACAAGCGCGTCGACAGGTGCAGAGACCCATCTATTGGGCACGCGTGCACGAATCCATTGCGCACTATGCTGACGAAACCTATTCGTCTGGAAACCCAGAATAACAATAGAGAGAAGAAATACTTACCACTGTGTACTTCGTTGGCGAGAAGTCCTTCCGAGGAACTGCTCTCGTCCATGCTTCCCGAGTGGCTCGGTCAGATGGGAACTTGTGCACTCGGACACTTTGTCCTCCGTCATAATTGGACTTGCAGTTTGGTGCGCAACAACAGCCAGGCATCGTTGGGCTTCCGTGTACGACGAACCACGCACAATTGAAGAAAAGCAATCGCGTTTACGGTGCAGCATGCCCCACCAAAGTCACCAAGCAAATGCTCCACGCGTTGCCGCTCTAGCGTTGCAGCCACGGAGAAAATTTGTTTTCAGAACGCGCGCCGCGTTCTAGAAACGCAGCGCTCCCCCATCCATGGCTACCATCCAAAGCTACCATCCGACTCTCGTGACGTATTGACAGGGGAGAGGAGGTGATGCGGTGGGCTTACATTTTTTATGCGAAGCATATTACTAGAGCTCAACCCAGCTCCTCAGGCGCGGTGGTGTCGCCTTCAAGGCTGACCACGTGACACCGTGACGTCACGACAGAGGAGAAACGGGGCTCCAACTCGCGCCGTCGCTCGCGGCGACGCGGCGGTATATAAGCAGCTGCGCTTATTTCTAGGTGGCTTTGGCTCAACTCTTGCAAGATGGGCTGGGTGGGAATCGAACCAGGGTCTCCGGAGTGTGAGACGGAGACGCTACCACTGAGCCACGAGTACGATGCTTCAAAGCGGTACAAAAGCGCCTCTAGTGAATGCGGTGTTGCCTTAGAAACGAGCTGTTTCTAAGGCTCAGGCGTGCGTCGCTTGCTCAGGCGCACATTTCGTTGCCGCGCCGAACGCTGCGTTGCTCGACGCTCACCGCGTCCAATGCGGGGCGCGTAGTCGCTGCGCCGTAGTCCATTGTCTTACACCCCTTGGCGGGTCGACGGGAACGCTGTCGCGTTCCACTCTTGAAGGCGAAGCAGAGTAACGCATGAGTTGTTTCTTCGTCTAGCCGAACCAAATATAGCCAAGCAACAGCAGTTCACCAGGCTAAACAGTGGTTCAACAACTAAAATAAAGGCTAGTATGCTTCGCATCCTGGACTTAACCTTAGCTAAGCCACAGGCATTTTTTTCTACGTGGCTTTGTTCAGACGGGCGTCGTCCCTTACGAGGAGCGGCGAAGACGCTAACCTTTAAACGCTACTATGGCGAGTGTACAAAGCGCTGAGATGGGTAATGAAGGCGTCTTGCCAGCGGTTTCGCCCGGCAGGAAAAATGTGCTGTTGGAAAGGTCCCTGCGCGTAGGAGCAATTAATGTCCGCGGATTAACGACTAAAAAAAGGCAAAATCAGCTGTATCGTATTGCGACGGAACAAGAGCTAGATATAATCGCAGTGCAGTAAACAAAAGCTGAAGGCGAAGAAGACCAGACCAAGGGCATGTTGCGCCCGTTCTCGGCGTATTATGATGTGTGCGTCAGGAATGCGGTTGCGAAGTCTGGAGGGTGTGTCTTATCTGTATGTAGTTCCTTAGGGATAGTTATACTTTCGGTTACAAACTGTCCATTGGGCCGCTTTGTAGACTGTGATTTTGCTCTTGCCCGCAATGAGTGGCGTGTGGTCTGTTTGTATGCTACCACTTACATTGCAGCGTTTAGATTTCTTCGGCCGCATTAGTGAGTATTGTAACACTGATCGTATACTTATCATTCTCGATGATCTTAATTGTGTATGGTCATCACGAGACAAAGCGAGCACTACGCCGAATAGGGAGACTAGTGAGACTAGTATGGTGAAGTTAATGGATATCATCAACGACTTCGCTCTTGAGGATGTGGGAGAATGTATTGCCAGTGGGCATGACGTCCAATTCACATATTTTCAAGGTAGTAGCCGTGCGCGCTTAGATCGTGCATATGTGTCGATGGAAATCTCTCCTGTGTAAGGATTATTGGGTGACGCCTCTCTCCTTCACTGACCATTGCCTCGTGATGTGTAGCATTTGCAGCAAAAAAGAGAGAAAAGAAAAAAAATTAACTGAGAGTCATGCAAAATTAATAATAAACTACTTGATGACAATGTTTTCAAAACTAGAGCACTTGAGGGCATGCAAGAACTGTACCCAGATAACGCAGAGATTGGGCCGAACTGGGAAACGTTAAAGCGAAATATTAAAATGAAAGCTATAGAAAGAAACAGCATACTTAAACATGAAGAACGAATTCGTGAGAAACTGTTAGGTTCGGAATTGCCAACTCTTGTCAAAAGAGAGAGTCTAACGCCTGGTACCTTTCAGGCAGATATCCATGTGGTGAATGAAAAATTTGTGTTGTTACATATTGAAAGATTTCGGGGTGCAGTTGCAGGAGTGAGAGCAGAGAAAACGGTAATGGCCGAAAGGGCTACAAAGCGCGCACTAGTACGAAAAACAGTTACGCGCAATGTAAAGCAATAGCAGAAATCATATATAACGTTGTCGTGATAAGCGTTTTCCTTAGGTAGGGTAGACAGCAACCATTTCAAAGTGAATTTTTGTCCTTCATTCCACAATTAGATGACGAAACAAATGATAGCTTGGAGAGAGAGAGAGGGATATAAGGAAGGCAGGGATGGCAACCAGTCAAGAGTCTGGTTGGCTACCCTACACTGGAAGAAAGGAGAGAGGGTATAGAGACATGCACGGACAGTACTTGAGTCAAAGCCGCTCCTGCAAACCAGACGTTCTCAGAAAGCAGAAAAGTGGCTTCACTGCCTTCTGAGTCGATTATCGGTGGAACAGTGCTCTAGTACTGTCTGTTCACTCGGATGCCGGTCATATAGTTTCCTCAGTGTGTTCGACAAAGATTGTCTTTGTGCTTGAAATTGAGGACAGTGTCACCATAAGTCATCAATGTTCTCCTCACATTCGCAAACATCACATGCAGGACTATCAGCCATTCCAATTAGTGCTGAGTAAGCGTGAAGGCAACTCCCAGCCTCAACCGACACAGAAGAGATGCTTCACGTCGGTGCAGTTCGGCTGGAGGTCTAAGTTCCAGTGAAAGGTTTAGTCTGTACAGTCTTGTGTGCCTTCTGTGCTTATACCGCGTGCCACATGAGTTGCTTATAACTGTGTTAGAACATGCGAATGTTGGTACGGTAATAACAGAGGCTGTTGGTGTGCTGCGTGGTGGTTGTAGTACTCTGTTGGTTGTTAACAAAGAAGTGGGCTTTGTTATGGAAGCGCGCCGCTCAGTTCGCCACGGCGGCTCTATTTCTCCTCTCCTTTTTTGCATGTTTATTGAAAACTTTTGCCTAAGTATTATAAACCGCAGTACAATTAGTGGCTTCAGGCTTCATGCATGTGAAGTACGCGTTCTGGCCTATGCAGGTGATATAGCTGCTTTTTGTTGAAATCTAGAAAGTATTGCGGAGGTTATTACCGTTGTAAAACGCTTTTGTGAGGTAAGCGGACGCGCAGTCAATTGGGGAAAATGTCTCGGTTTTTTGGCATGGAATTGGGATCTCACGCCGCAGTGTTTCCTGAATGTGCAGTGAGTAACAACACCGGTGAATTATTTTGGCGTACCCTTATAACACTATACCGACAACGATCCTTACTGGCGGAGGCAGACAGAAGAAATCCGAGAAAAAGCCGATCAATGGAAGGGCGAAGAGAGAGAATGAAGAGGAAAGGCAGGAACGTTAACCAGATATGAGTCTCCGGTTTGCTACCCTACACTGGGGATGGGTTAGAAAGATAGAGAGGAAAACACTAAAAAACGGGGGGAAAAAAGGAACGCGCACACATGGAGACACACACACAAAAGGCGTTCCAGTTAAAGTCGTTCACACAGGCCGGTAGATCGCAAAAAGCGCAATAGCGCTTGCACGGCCTTCTTCTGTGACGGTAGGTTCTTTCGATGTTGTAGAATTCTTTTTTCGGATGGCGGTTGGTCGTCCAGTTGATCAAGTTCGTGGCGAAGGCATGCCCTCTGTGGACTGTACTGCGGGCAGACGCACAAAATATGGCCAATTGATTCTTCATGGTCGCAGTGGTCACAGGTTGAGGTGTCGATCATCCCTATGCGGAATGCGTAGGCTTTGGTAAAGGCAACGCCCAACCAAAGTCGATATAAAAGCGTGGCGTCTCTACGGCGAAGCTGTGATGGCGCTCGAAGACTTAGTTTGGGATCAAGTGAGTACAGTCGCGTATTTCTTAATTGTGTCGCATTCCATTGCGACGCGGTGCACTGCCGAGCAAGCAGGCGGAGCTTCCGTGCCGCGTCAGTTCTAAAAAGAGGAATTGGGACGTGGCGCTCCTCGGTATGGGCTGATCGGGTAGCGTGACCCGCCCATTCATTGCCGATAATCCCGCAGTGACTTGGAAGCCACTGGAAGGTTATTTCATGGCCTGCATCCCTTATATGGTGTAACGTCTCTGTAATATGGCATATTAGTTGTTCGTGCGGTTCGCGTCGTAAAGGTGACAGTAGAGACTGCAGTGCCGCCTTCGAATCGCAGAATATTGTCCACTTGTGTGGCGGTTCGTCACCAATGTGATGAAGGGCAGTAAAGAGCGCTGCGAGCTTTGCTGCCGTCGATGTTGTCGCGTGGGTCGTCTTAAATTTGATTGTTGTAGCTTTCGCTGGTATGACGATTGCCGCCCCGGAGCTGCTTGGAAGGACAGATCCATCAGTGTAAATATGCGTAGAGTCACGGTAGTTCTCGTACAAATATAGTAGCGTGAGCTGTCTATGGGCTGGTGATGACAGATCAGCTTTTTTCGACATACCAGGTATTGCAAGATTGATCTTTGGCTGAGCGAGGCACCATGGAGGGATCGAAGGTCTCGCAGCCGGAGTGAAACAAGCTGGCACTGATTCATCATATGCCGTTATCGTGTTGCTGAAAGATGTGTGTGGTCTGTCCGCTGGTAGAGAGGCTAAATGGGGACGAGTAGTCCTGGCTAGATGCCTTATATGGGTCCTGAGTACTTCAATTTCAATGTGGGTCTTGACAAGGTGGTCTCTAGCGATTGATATCGTAGCCACTGTTGAAGCACTCTGAGGCAGGCCTAGACAGATCCGGAGCACTTGACCCTGAAGACTTTGTATTGTGCGTAGATTCGTTTTGCCTGTGTTGTTTATTGCTGGCAAGCTGTATCGCAGACATCCTAGAAAAAGCACCGTGTACAGTTGTAACATGGCACTTGGCGAAGATTTGTATATCTTTGCTCGGGCTACAGTTTGCAATTCGTTTTTCATAAGTAAATTGTGGTACGTGTTGCAAGTGCTCCACTGTTCTCGGACGAATGGGCAAAGACTTCATCGGGTCTTTCTGCCGTGTTTATATGGGGACGACGAAGTTTTTTGTGCTCGGTTGGTGAGTTTGTATGGGGACGACGAAGTTTTTTGTGCTCGGTTGGTGAGCTTGTTTCTGGTGCTGCTGTTTTTCTTCTCTATTTATGCGCGTTTCGTGTGTCAGTAACAGGCAACGACATTTGGGCCGAACCCTGAAAACTCCTACTCAGCAGGGAGATCCTCCCCGCGGAGCTTGCCATGGAAGATGTACTCTTGGACTCGCCTGACGGTCAGCACAGACCGCCCTCGGCTCGGAAGCAGCTCAGTTCGGCAGTAGAATCCGACGATGCTGATTGTGAGCTTTCTGAATCAAGATTGGAAGATTCGGATGCTTTCATACCTGCCAACAACCGCCGTCCAATACAGACGTCTCCGGTATCGTCCTCAAGTGAAGCGACTATCGTATACAGCAGTATCAAACTACGACAGTAGCTGTCATGCCCGTCGACGCTATGCCAAGCCTGGTCTATCTCCCGACAGACTCTTAATGATTTCTTCTTCAAACTTGCCCCTGGACTAATTCAAGAGGTCGGTGTGACCCCTTGAAAATGTCATTGCCGTTGACGCAACTGATCACAAGATCGTGCAAACTCTGCTTGGTTTGTCTGAAATCTCTCGGGTCCACACGCGGCCGTACATACCACAAGGTACACATATGGCAGCTGGCGTCGTGTCTGATGGAGACTTCGATCTCCAAGACGACGTTTTTAAGAGCATGATCGTTTGCACGCCACCATGCAAAATAATTAGCGTTCGAAGGCTGGGCTCGTCAAAATGTATGAAGATACTTTTTGCCTCTGGAAAGCTGCCTGGTCATATAAATGGTGGACTTGTGCGCTATCCTGTTCGACCTTTTGTACCATGGCCTTTACAATGACACAAGTGTTTTAAGATGAGTCATGTTCAGGGCTCTTGCACCAGAGGTCTAGTCTGTGCCAAATGCGGTGGGAGTCACCATGTAGATTTCTATGAAAATCAGGCATATGGGTGCCCTAACTGTATTAGTGAAGATTTGGCAACAGATAAATGATGTCCTTCATTGAAGAATGATCTAAAGGCTCTAAAATACAGAGCCAGAAAGAAGGCAGCAGGAAATGAAAGCTTCTGTCGTCGTAGTGATGCTCCAGCGACTGGAAAAGCAGCGCGCTCAGAAAATGACAAAGACACAACGCATCGGAAAGTAGGGGGGCGGACCTTCTGCCTCTCACACTCATCGTGGCCAACACTGCCATCGAAGTCGCCGGAACAGGCCTCTGCAAAGACTACAACCACAGTGAAAAGCACTGCAAACACAGTACCTAAACCGGTCTCAGCCTACGACGATGTGCAACTTGTCAATCTTCTGAAGATGCTTGTCAACGTCATCAGATCTCTAATCGCCGGTCATCCGACACCAGCAGCGTCAGCAGCAGAGCTAGTTTTGGAGGCCCCCGTTTCAGTTCTCGACGGCCTTCGCTAGACGTTTTACCGGAAACAATTTTAACAGTTGTCAGCAGCTTCACCCCTTTGTGCTGCAATGGAATTTCAGGTCGACGCCAACCACGGCACGCTGATCTAGTTCTTTCACTCATCGCTATGAATACCCCACGAGACGTTATAGCGCTTCAGGAGACTAACGTAAGGAAAGAAGAATATTGATTGCCAGGCTTCGTGAGCGTCTACAGTAACACTCGTTGCGCGGAACCAGATTGTGACTCTTTCCAGTGTATGCCCTTTTTTGAAAACGGTATCAGAGGGAGGAGTTCAACTGTTGTGAACCGTGTTCTTGAAATTTTCCGTGAGAGCGCCTTTGGGTTGAGTTTCACTTTTGAGTTGCCTTCGCATGGATGCCTACAGTTCCTGGACATTTGCATTGTTATTGATGGATCCCGTGCGTGCTGGAGGTATCAGCCTCGCTCAAAAAAAAAGTATTTTAAACTACCAGTTTGCTCATTCGAAGCTTGTCAAAAGGGAAATTGAAAAAAACTGCCTGCGTACTGTTCTTGACAATTCCTGCCAGCATGAAATGCAACATAGCGGGTTTTTATAGCTGCAAAGACTGCACACCGCAGGATTTCAGTATGAGATGGTCATCTTGGTGCTAGAAACCCTTGAGAAGGAAGCGCGGGGCCCATCAGAGCTCCGCCCAAGCGTAGAGCCGCAACGTCGAAGACCTGTTGCCCATCCCGTACTACCACCAAATCTCTCACCGCCTCAAAAAGGTGGCTGAAAAATGTGAAGTCCCGTTCGTTTTTACGGCGCACAAGAAACTGGTGGGCATGTGCAACATGGTGCAAGGAAGAAAGAAACGAAATGAATGAAGTATCAAGCGCGTTGGCAGGTTCGTCCCATGCGGAATTGGGGTACTGTACCAGATACCCCTCTCTTGTGGCAACAGCTACATAGGGCAGACGGGACGGTGTCTAAACGTCAGACTGCAAGAGCACCGCGCAGGGCTAGAAGGATTGGCGGGGGGGGAGGTGGCAAACTGACTGACCATTGTCGCCACGGTCGTAACTGCACGCCTAGGTTCCGCGACACTAGTCTTGAAAATGTTCGCGTCACAACTGAGCCTAGAAATCTTTGAAGCTTACTGTATAAACATGCAATGTGGCAGCTGCGTAAGCAGCTCTTCAGTGTCACTGAGTGATAAAGAGTTCAATTATTTACATGCAAATTTGTGCCACTCCCGCCCGCATGCCAATGTAGAGTGGTGGTTGTCCGATGATTGTCAAGCGTGATTATGATACATGTATAAATGTGGGCTTTCCCGTAGTAAATCTCAGTTGAAGTTTCGCGCCTGTCCTGTGTGTTTCCCTCTTCGTCCATTGGCGTTTGTGCGGTTACATGATGAACTCCAATATCGAACACCAACCAGCCCGCCTCTCCCTGTTAAACATGTTTCTGAAAAGGGCTTCTTCATTCCGTGGGGTGATCACTGTTTCTTGTGCCGCAAACCTGAAACGATTGAACATGTGCTCCTGGAATGCTGGGATGTCCTGCAAAGGACCTTGAAGAAAGATTTATTTCCCTTTGGATGCACAGGGAATAAGGTACCTAATGGTTGACAACGAGGATGGTTTTCCTTATGATATTACTATGTTATTGGCTTTGCATAGTATCTGGACGTCACGCATGGCTGTTCGCCAAGCAGACCTTGATGCTCGTCCTGCTATATAAAGCACTTTCGCGACTCTCTCATTTCATTTCTGGAAATGGTAAAAGTGCGAAAGTGTGTACCCGATTGGGTGCCCCGTATAGAATCTTTGTTGCGTATGAAACAATTGCAGCATGTGTATTTCACATTATGTGATTGATTACTATACCACTGCAATAAAGAAAAATAAAGTCTGTGTGGCAAAGTGGTAGCGTGTCCGACTCGCGAGTCCGACTCCCAACCCGACGGACTCAGTTCGAATCCTAGAATGGTGCAATTTTTTTCTTTTTAACTAAAATAAGTTATAAGTTTACATGATTGTGAGACATCACGTGACTCTGATGTGGGTTTCTGGACACGCCATGGAAGCCGCCGCCTTTTCCGCTGAACGAAAGCCTTAACGCTCTCGCGTTAAAGCGCTTGAATTATTAAGGAGAATGGCTTTAGAGTACGCGATCTTGGTACATTATGCGGGGTCAGCCTTCGTGATGCTGTGCCTTTGTTACTTTACCTTCAGTACACCTTGCTTAGGAATGTGCATCTACCATCCGCGAGGATTCTCGAAACACCTCCTTTCATGGCCCTGCATGTCACCATTACATTACTGGTCACATCTGTCGCTGGCGCTGAGGGCACTGCAAGAGTGACCGTTTCTATGGTCCTGCTGTGCATTCCTCTTGTGTGAACGCAGTATTCCCTGTCTTTTTCTATTTTTTTCTTCTACAACCTTAGTGTAGGATAGCAAACCGGACGCTCGACTGGTTGACCTCCCTGCCTTTCCTCTTCTTACTATCTCCGTATCTGCTGTCTGTGGTATGTGAGCTTCAGATCAGGCTGGATTGAAGTTAAAAGGGGAGAATAAAACATTCGGCTAACTGATTTAACTTCAACAGAATGGCGACAAGAGGTTTGAGACGGTGCTTTTGAAGTGTATGGAATGTCCGTTTCCGTAGCCCACTATACCTCCCCACCTCTCTTACTGTTAGGAACCGCGAATTGAGCTTGAGCAAGGCTTTATTTCTGTGGTGAAAAAAAAATGAAAGAACTACGCCAAAAAAATTTGGATTCCTTGACAGTTCTTATTTAAGAAGCATGTTTATGAGAGCAGTGCAAGCGTTCCCTAAGCATTACACAGCGAAAAAAACGTGGGTGTGCAAATGTTAGCCTCAGTTTAGTTTATTATTCTCAGTCACGCTTGCTTTCTTCTAACGTTATTTGCGGCTCTTCGTTCAAGAGGTCTGCTTGTGGCATGTGGCGAGGTGGCCTGCTGGATATCGTCTCCGGCGTGGCCGTCATGAGCTTGGTCGAACCGACGCTGGCATGGCGTGGGCGGTTCGGGTACAAGCCGCACATCACGGCCATTTGCGTAGTCTCAAAGTGTGTCTGTAGCGAAGCAAACACCTTTCATTTTGCACCAGCTGTAACAGAATGGTCGGGTTAATTCCCGCATACGTCCAGATTTTTCTAACAGCATCGCAAGACGGCATGCAGGGCGTTAATAAGCACTAGGGCGAAGCGCATCAAGAGATAGGCACAATTCAACCTTTCTTTTTACTTTTTTCTTTTTCATAGAAGCAGGCCAGAAAGAAGTGTCAATACTATTACGGAGTGGTATTTATTTATTTATTTATTTATTTACTTATTTATTTATTTCAGATAGTGCACACCCCCGCGCGACTGGTCATAGCAGAATGGTACAGATCGTATATTAGAATACAAGAGCAGAATATACGAGAACTGAACTATATCAGTGCAAACAATGTAGCTATGCACTTGTTTTCAGGATATGTGACAGAATATATTTTACAGAACACGCGAAAACAAAGCAATATCAATACAAACAATGTAGTTATAGCCTTCAGTCCTTCAGTCGTTGAAACCTCAATGAAATAAAATTATTTGCATGCAAATGAATTCTCAAAGATGATCCTGGGATGGACTCAATTCACCATGCTCTCTGCCACATAGCAGTCGAAATCATCCCATTAGATTAAGGTACACGAAGCAAAGGAGTGTTGGAAAACAGACCTTCAGCATGTGTTATCAGAAACATTTTCCGTTCCGTCCACGAAAGCCTCGCGCTTCCCGAATTCGCAAACCGTGGGTCACGAATGACCTATTTAAAAAAATTAAAGAGAAAATAGGCTCTTTGACCAGTTTATCATTTCCAAATATCCTGGTGATTTGAAAATGTTTAGGTCCTTCCCTAGCCGGCTTACAAAACAGCTACGTACGGCTTGTACCTCATATTTTGAAAAGAACTTTTTAAGATGCCAAAATGATGGCCGTAAAATCTGGCAGAAGTTAAACACATTAAGAAATAGAGAACCGTGTCATACACCTGAGATGCACATTGTCATTAACGGTAAGGAAATCTGTAGTGATGCGCTTCCTGGTTGTTTTAACGACCATTTCACCAGTAAATGTCACGAAACTGCCAGCCTGAGTGCCTGTCAATTTATAGATACTCACTGCACGGAATCAATATTTTTGAACCCTACTAATCAACATGAAATAACCCTGCTTTTCCGTAAACTGAGTAATAGTAGTGTCTGTGATGCTGATGGCCTGCAAATCAGGCCTGTCAGCTATGTTCTTGATATTATTTCACCTGTTCTTGCTCATATCTACAATAAATGTCTCTCCCAAGGCCAATTCCCAAAAAGAATGCAGGTGGCAAAGGTGCTTCCCATTTTCAAAAAATGCGATAAAACACTTATTTTGAACTACAGACCCATCTCCATACTTCCGATTTTTTCGAAAGGACTAGAGAAGATAATATTTTGTAGGTTATCCCGTTTTTTTGACAAACATAACTTATTAACCCCACATCAACACGCTTTCCGCAGATTCATGTCGACTGAACTAGCACGCCTCAAGCAGAAAGACTAATCCTTGAAAATTTTGAGGCACGTTTATTAACCTTAGGCGTTTTTGTCGACTTATCTAAAGCCTTCGATTCTATTGATCATAAACTTCTGGTTCATAAACTAACTTATTATGGCATCCGTGGCATTGCTCTCAGCTTACTTGAATCTTACTTGAATCACAGAAAGCAATTTGTGCATGTAAATGGATTATCATCCAGTGTCCTTCCTGTTCATGTAGGTGTTCCACAAGGAAGCATCTTGGGCCCTCTCTTGTTTAATATTTTCCTTAATGACTTTATTAACATTGATTCTGGCACAACGTACATTATGTATGCCGATGACACAACACTTCTTTTTTCATCCAAATCTCTGGATGACTTGGTCTTCCGTGCTAACAGTGTGCTCTCCAAAGTACACCAGTGGTCCCTTGAAAATGGTCTCACAATCAACTCCGCAAAAACCAAAGCCTTGCTCTTTCATCCAAGAAATATGAATGTCGTGCTACCTGGAGATATTGTGCTTAACTCCAGTACTATTGAAGTTGTCCAATCAATCAAATGTCTGGGTGTGCACTTTGATCATGATATGACATGGCGCTCTCATGTAGATTTCCTCACCGGCAAACTGTCACAGGTTTTGGGTGTTGTCTATTCCTTTAGATACCTGCCGCAATGCGTGAAAGTGCTGATTTATAACTCACTTTTTTCAGTCACCGAATTTACTGCTGCCTTGTATGGGGGACAACTTCAGCCTCAAATATTCACAAGCTGTTTGAAATTCAGAAGAAATTTCTTCGTGTCATTTGTAATAAGCCTCGTGATTTTCATTCCGCTCCTCTTTTCAGCACGCTTAGAACCCTTAAATTGCCTGCCCTAATAAACCTGCGCTTGTTGTCAACCTACAGAAGATATGAGAAAAATATTGGCGCCCTCAGCTCTCTCGCCAGTCTCACAAAACGAGAAACCCCCTACACAACTCGAGCTCCTAAGACTTGGTGTGTTCCTCAACTTCGGACTAAGTGTGGCCAGCAAATGTTATGCCACTGGCTGCCCAGTTTACTCAATGATCTCACGGGATGCAATATCTATGTGCTCACTTGTACCGCAAAAAATCTGCGTGATATGTTCTTGCAATCTTGACTGTGTACCATTGTACTTAGTGATTTTTGCCATTAGTGCTCTTGCTCTTCTTTCTTTTTTTCTCCTCTTTTTTTTCCCCTTAACGTTTCCCACCTGCCCTGCTGCCGCCATTGTAAATGGAACCTGGGGCCAGTCAAGTTGCTTTTCCGCAGCTTTCTTCCCCTTGTTTTTCCGCCACAACCATGTACCTCCTTGCTTGTGGAAACAAATAAATGAAATGAAACATTGTTTCTGTATTTTAACTGCACTAAGCTGAGGCAGCGACGCTGCGTGGTCGCATACCCAGACAAAAACGACGTATTCTGAAATCCGGCAGCTTAGGTGACCCTTTACTAAATGAAACATAAAACTTAGGCAACTTATTTTATTCCTTTCAGATATTTGTTGAAAGCCAGCTTTTTCAGGTGAATTGGAAGCCGAGGTCGTTCCATAGCTGTTAAGTTAATATTTTTGTTGGTATTTTTACTTTAAAGTTAGACGCCTTTGGAGCACGACGTCGCAGGTTTCATTCCTCACCACCGTGGTAGTTTTCCGATCAAAGCGGAGTGAAAAGGACCCAGTATTGTTTTGACGCAGGCTTAAGAACTTTGAATGGTCGTACTTACGAGCTCTCCCCATAATATTTATTATAGCAGCTGTTGTTTCTTACATACGGTTTACCGCACTTTTATCTACCACCAGTTAAACACGATTAGTCATATCTATATCTATATATATATATATATATATATATATATATATATATATATATATATATATATATATATATATATATATATATATATATATATATTACCATTCCGTCCACCGTACAATTAGTTACAAAGTCTCGTGTTCAGACAGAGCCTGAAATAGTCATGGAGTAGTCTGAAAATATGTACGTATTGCACCTTAATGCTTATAATATGCATCAATTTTTAGAGTCGCCACAGAAAGCAAGAAAAGAGGTAAGACGAACATTTGTGGCTATCAGATTTTGAAGCTCGCGAAGCGAATGATAATGTGGCTACTTACTATTTCTTGAAGACCACTGGAATAAGTTGAAGTGCACCCAGAAGCGTAACTATTACCTGGTGCCAGAATGAAGCAGTCGTTTTACATCGCGCATGCTCACTAATATAGCGGCAAGCCGTTTATCATATTACTCGTCTTCGTCGCTCGGTAGCAGACATGAAAACTTAATCACGTGCTGCTAAGGCTGCGTCACCATAGCGAAAGTCCTTACCGCTTAATACTTTACAGAATTCACTTGTTAGATTCAACGTAACGAAACTGCACGGTTGGCTATGAGGTATTAATTTTACCACCTGAGCTGCCCGAAGCACGGTACCCCCTGCTTCAGAGACCCTGCATCGATGCACACACTGTCTCCAGTTGCAAGGCCCTTGTGGAATTGCCGGCAAAGTGTCGGTGATGTTTTCGTAGATGTTATAACGCATCTGGGCAGAGGTATTTAATATGTACACTTTGAAATCCCAGATAGATATTCGCGCCGAAGAGCGCGCCATCGATTCCTGAATCTGGGCCAAGCGTCGCCTAGGGAGAAAACGGAAGGAGCTGTTGTTCAAACTCCGTTTTCTTTTCACGAGACACTTTTCTGCAACTCCCGACAAGCACCGCTCACGATGCCTTGTCTTTCTTTGCCTGTGCTTTATTTAGTACTGCAAGAGAGAGAGAGAGAAGGAGAGAGAGTTATTTGCAGTAAAAATGAAAACAGAAGATGTGGTTCCCTTATCGGCACTGGCGTATCTAAAGGAGCTTAGAAAGAAATAAAGAAGGAAGGATAATATACCACAAATAGGATAGTCGTAACACATTGTTTCTGATAGCTGCGTTCGGGATGCTTAGGAGTCCGGCCAGCTTTAGAAAGCGATATGTATTCACTGTACTACGGCAAGCTTTTTAATATTGTCTTCTAAAAAATCACACGGGCTGCTGCGGCTTCCACATTCTTGGTTTGGAAACAGTCGCAACATGAGACCCGATGAATGTGAAGTCGACACTTCCGAAGATGGCTTTACCCTAACCTCTCAGACTTTTTGCACTGGCACTCGAATATTGACTGAGGACAGGCTGAGTGAAAACACAGTTTATTTCAACTTTTGCGCAAATAGGTTGGTGTGGTGACTGTAAGGTTGGGAAAGAGAAAGTAGGGTTAACAGTTAACTGTCCTCGTCCACTATCAATGACCCTTCAGTGGTGGCATTTCGAGAAACATTGGTGTTGTCTCTGGGACCGCGTTTTCTTTGCTGGTGACGTTATACGTCAAAAGAAGAATGATAATATTAAGGAGAATGGTGGACGCGAAAGGCCGCACAAAACTGGCCAAGGCGCTTTTCAATACTACCGTTAAAACACAGAGAAAAATGAAAGAAGACATGGACGAACGTGGCGCAGCCGTTACACACAGAAATTGCGAGGAAGTAGCAGCTCCTGACCTGACGAGCTATCAGAATTGGATGCGTTCCAAATCCGAGCGTATCGCGTTGCGATTCCTATTGATTACCAGAATAAACGTGCACGTAATACAAAATATTTTTGCCCCGAGGAGAGCATAAAAGTTCCGTCTAGGTTAGCCCTATAAAGTCGCAAAAGTTTTCGCTGACACACTTTGAAAAATTGAGATCGAAGCTTATTGATAGCATATCCCTCAATATCAGAAAACACTGCTTAAAGGACCTATGGGACAAACCCTGCTAGTTGGGAATAACGAAAATGACAGCATAGACGGCGCGCAGAGTTGTTGTGAAGCAAACGCTTCCTTAAACATGACGGAACAAGGCATAAGCATGACGGAATTTAAGACGGAATTTTCCTTTCTCAGCATTATGAAGACAACCCCTCCTATCGTGTTTGGACTCGCGTAGTGTGCGGGTGTTTACGATACCCCGCGGACGAAAGTAATCGACACGCATTGCAGGCTCGGTGCGCAGCGTCGACCCTTTTGCGAGACTCTGTGCATTATAAGTAGACTCAAGTCTTTCCAATACAATATTATTATGCAGTGAATGGTGCCTGTGGAGTTCACAAGGACGCAGAGGCAGCAGAAAAAAAACCACGAAGTAATACAGATCAGCTCTAGAAGATAAACTGTGGGCATTCCAGCGCGCCTATGACGCAGCCAGACGTAGGGTGAACCCTACTCTATTAACTTGCCGGACAAAAATAAGTTTTCGCCACCACCACCAATACAGATCATAGCTATACGTAGTGAGCGACGCCCTCTTTGCTCGGAGATAAGGCCACGTTTGCACAATTTGCCCCCACTTCAATTATAGGGCTTGGAAGGAGGTGGTTATAGTAGGTTGGCGCTTTTAACCCTGCGTTTGCCGCATAAATCAGACCTTACCAAGATCACTTTAAACAGGAACTACCTAGTTCACGTTAGTATAATATTCAAGCAGTCGTTTAGGTGTTTGTTTCCAGCTCCCCACAGTTATTCAAGAAGTCTCATTAAGATATATGTGCGTGCATGCGCCATTTGCGCTTTGGCCCAACCACTGTGTACACGTTATTTGTCACCCCACAGTAAACCACAAATGTCTCTGAGGAACGCGAATTAGGTTCTAACGTCGAAGTCTAAGACAGATATCTGGTAGACGTCACAGACAGGTATGTTTATGCCAGAGAAATCCAGGAATTGAATTGAATTCTGTGGTTTTACGTGCCAAACCACGATTTAATTATGAGTCATGCTGTAGTGGGGGGCTCCGTAGTAACTTTGACAACCTGGGGATCTTTAACGTGTCTCTAATGCACTGGACAGCGGTGTCTTTGCATTTTCCCCCCATCGAAATGCGTCTACCGCGACCAGCAATCAAACCAGCGACCTCGCGCTTAGCAGCGCAACACGATAGCTGTTAAGCCACCACGGCTGGTGAGAAATCCAGGACATCGAAAGTTGCTTTCATTTAAGAGATGGACTATATATTTGATCACACTAACTGTAGTGTCTGTTGTTACAACTTGACTTATAGACCTCTTTCCATCCGCACATGAATAGTTGTTTTCCAAAACGCGTTATTTTTCGATTTCCCTATAAAACAGAACTAGGCTTCTTGATTTATTCAAGTTATAGTCCAAAATTAACATCTCTGCACATCATATGTGCGCATCTACTTTTGTTTCATTTTCTGATACAATTTATTTTCAAGAATTTCTTTCAATATTCCGCTTGCGTCTGGCGATATAGGTCAGCAAGAACGATTACATTGCACTTCCTCGTGCGCGAGCATTTGCGCACGCGACGTATCTGTTCCTGCTGTGCGCGCGTTCTCCCCGTTGCATATGTCACACTGCGTCTGCCGCGAACGTAATATTAAATATAGCAATCACTGTGAAACATCTCCTGATATGCCGGCCAGTCACGCATGTCCACCACATTCGCAGCACACCACCGATGCAACGCAAATCTGACATGTCCGCCTTATCAGCATATCTATCATCATCATCATCATCATCATCATCATCATGGTTACGCCCACTGCAGGGCAAAGGCCTCTCCCATACTTCTCCAACAACCCCGGTCATGTACTAATTGTGGCCATGTCGTCCCTGCAAACTTCTTAATCTCATCCGCCCACCTAACTTTCTGCCGCCCCCTGCTACGCTTGCCTTCCCTTGGAATCCAGTCCGTAACCCTTAATGACCATCGGTTATCTGCCCTCCTCATTACGTGTCCTGCCCATGCCCCCCCCCCCCCCCCCCCATTTCTTTTTCTTGATTTCAACTAAGATGTCATTAACTCGCGTTTGTTCCCTCACCCAATCTGCTTTTTTCTTATCCCTTAACGTTACACCCATCATTCTTGGTTCCATAGTTCGTTGCGTCGTCCTCAATTTAAGTAGAAACCTTTTCGTAAGTCTCCAGGTTTCTGCCCCGTACGTAAGTACTGGTAAGACACAGCTGTTATAAACTTTTCTCTTGAGGGATAATGGCAACATGCTGTTCATGATCTGAGAATGCCTGCTAAACGCACCCCAGCCCTTTCTTATTCTTCTGATTATTTCCGTCTCATGATCCGGATCCGCCGTCACTACCTGCCCTAAGTAGATGTATTCCCTTACCACTTCCAGTGCCTGGCTACCTATTGCAAATTGCTGTTCTCTTCCGAGACTGTCAAACATTACTTTAGTTTTCTGCAGATTAATTTTTAGACCCGCTCTTCTGCTTTGCCTCTTTAGGTCAGTGAGCATGTATTGCAATTGATCCCCTGAGTTACTGAGCAAGGCAATATCATCAGCGAATCGCAAGTTTTGAAACGAACTGTAGATATGCTGCAGGCAATATCATCAGCATATCTATTGTTCGTTTCAAATATACAGGTGTTACAAATACGCAACATTTTGATGTTTGGACGGCCGTTTGTCGATTGTGGGAAGACTGATATTTAGAAAAATGGATAAAAGGGGACGTCTCATGGATTTGTCTTATAGGTCCAACCAAGGACATCTCGTGGATGTTAATGGAACATTTGTGGTTTGCAGGTCCAGCGTCTGAACAAGTAGGATTCAAGGCCGTCAGTTGGGCTTTCATCTCAAACTTCTCATTAAAGCGAGGGTCTCTTTTTCGAAAACACGGACACCCTTCACTTTAGGCCTTGAATTTCGCTCTTGTTCGAACAGCGCTGGCGAATTCGTAAGGCAGCAGCTCCAAAGAGCCCTGCAGCGAAGGACCGATTCCTTCAAGCCCGTTTCCACTGCCGCTCCCCTGCTCGATTATTGTGCTACTTGCGCACGCATCGAGGGACATTAGGAGGTGGTTAGGACTGCGCTTGCTACTTTTTTGCTTTTCCCCATCGTACCGAACACCACGAAAAGAAACATGCTACACCCAGTTTCAGTACAGGATAAATAACAGGGACAAAGGGATTTGGAAGCCGACAGCAGAAAAGACATGAGGGGCAGGTGCGAAGAAAATTCGATGCACACGAAAGAGGATTCACGTTTAAGGTATTCAGGGTTCAATGTTGCAGTAAAAGAAGTACAGTAAATGATATAGCCGGAACAGGTGATGTATCATCGAAAAATTTAAGCCAAATGCTTAAGCCATAAAAAAGTGAGCTCATGGCGACGATAAAAACAACAAGCTTCTCGCAATGGCATCTTTAAAATGAAAGAAAGCAAAAGGGAAAAAATAACTGTTGCTAGGCGTTACTAAACTAGGCGCTTTAGAGGGTTTAACAACACTCAACAATGCTGAGCGAATGTATCAAGTTTCTTTAGTGTTCCTTTGTCGCGCCCCGTTGATTGCAATTTATTTGTCTTTACATCTTTTAGATTCTACATCAAAGTTCGAGTACTTGATGCTCATTCTTGACGGCTACCCCAGCGTTGATTGACGAGGATTAAATAAAAAATTTCCAGGCTCTAGAGCAAGAGCTACACTGAACCAATCCGAATCGACCGTTCTCACTCTCAATATTTCTGGCCCGCTGGCCATCGAAAACAACACAGCTTAAAGGCATAGAACACACTCTAACATTTTTTGCGGAGACACAGGCATCCTTCACGAGTACAAGACGCGGCACCAAATAGTAAGGAACTAGAATAATACCACAACTGTCTTCCGTTATTTGTACTTATGTGCATTTGTATAACATGTGTGACATACCCTTTTTTTTCTTTGTATACTGTGATGAAGGTCGCTTTTGGCTGTCGTATCTCTGTAGGTGCATTATTTCATCGATGTACCTTCTCATATGTTCACCTGCCCATCGGAGAGTGAATCGCAGCCTCGTGTACGTTTTTGTAACTCCGCATACGCTTACGCGTAGGAGCTTGGTGCGGTGCAATCTGTCCTCGCCTTTTATCTCTGTATGTTTGTCTGTGTGTAAGACTGTATGCTGTAGATTTTTGCCTCTAAGGTGTTGTTTCTTCTCAAATTATTTTAAAAATTATTATTATTATTATTGTCACTACTAAGAGAAAAGCAGCAGCTGTCAATATTACAGGGTGACTAGACCTGTTCCTTTTCTAGTCATTTCAATAATAAAAGAAAAAAAAAGATTCACTGACACGGAGTATTGCGCACGTGAGCCATCGTTCACGCGAACAACACGGCGTGTTATCAAGGACCAGGCTTTATCGATTAACATCCACTTTGCGTGCTACCTTACGAGTCTGTTTCAGTGAGCTCGTTTTGAGCGATTGGCTGGTGCTCGCCGTATTGGTTGCCAAGCACAAGCGCGTTTTATCGCGCTTTGCTGGACCAAATAAAAGTTTATTCACTCACTCACTCACTCACAAGCACGCGCTACAATTTTTTTTCTTTCGTGAATGAACCTCGAAACAGAATGACAATGAGTTTTGAGCCAATGCTAGTGGATGACGCCTTCGTTTCTTTCTAACGTAGTCAGTTGGTGGTACGAAATGTTGTAGCCTCATAATAGATAGAGTCTGGTTGTCGCCGACTGCGCTTCGTGAATGTTTCTGCACTTTGCGGGTTTGGCACTACCCATTTTGTGAGGACATCACAATCTTACAGTATATTTCGCCCTTCCAGAATGTCGTTCGCGGAAACACATCGGCAAAGACAACAACCCTGTTAATTTTTCTTCAAAGTCGACTGAAACGCCGAAAAACACTTACTTTTCCCCCTCAGACACACATCCTGATTCTCGCTCAATCTCAGAGTTGTGTTTCAGGATAAACTTGTGGCCTGGTGAAATCTCAACCAACATTCACTATGACTGCATTCCAGTAGTTGTTATGGTCACCTCCCCTTCCTCCTGCAAGGTAACACATGCGAAAATTGCGTCTGGACCACAAATGCTGCCTTCGTGGCCCAGAAGGCACCGAAAACAATCAATTTCATCCGAGCTCTTTTCTAAATCACCTTGCAGACTTTAGTGGATCAGCGGGTAGCAGAGAAGCTGCACGGACAACAGAAAGCGCACTGAAATAACATTGCAAGTAAAAAAAGTACTGCTAAGAGAGAGCAATCATGTGCAGCCCGATCCCCAGCCAGGATTTTAGGGATTTTGTCGAGGCTGCCTGTCATCAATAAAGGTTGAGGATGCGCCTCACGGTCTTACTTTCCTAATTGGTATGCCTCTTGTTTTTTTTTTGCAGAACTTCGAAGGGTTCCAGACAGCAGCGCGAGATGACGGAGAGCAGCCTAGGAGCCCAGTGCGACCGGCACTTCAGCGAGAGCCCTCCAATTCGATGACCATGGAGGCAAACCGCACGACTTGCAACCCTGCAAAGTACAGGGTCAGCAGTATCGTCTGGGTGGCCGGCATCCAGTGCAGCCTCGCAGTGGTCGCTCTCCTTGGGAACCTTCTTGTCATCGTGTCCGTGTGCCGGTGCACCCGACTACGCACGATCACCAACTACTTTGTGCTGAGTCTCGCCTGCGCGGACCTGCTGGTCGCACTCAACGTCCCTTTCTATGACGCTTTCTACTTTTTCGAGCATCTGTCGTGCCACCGGAGGCTTTGCATGTTCCGCTACTGGTTCGCTACGTACTCGACCGCCTGTTCCTCCTTCAGTCACCTGGGCGTCGCCGTCGACCGGTACGTGTCCGTGGTGCATGGCATATCGTATCACCGCCTCATGCGATACCGGCTCGCCGCCGGCTACATTGTCTGCGTGTGGATCTCATGCCTGCTGTACAGCCTCTTGCCTTACATGGGCATCGGCGACAACAAGGACTATCCGTTAGCCCTGGATGTCGTTCATGTCGTCTGCGACCTGACTTATGTCTACTCCCGCATCTACATCCTAGTGACCGTGGGCATCTCGACGGTTGGCACGACCCTGACTCTGGTCTTGTACTTCTTCGTGTTTCGCGCCTCGTGGAAACACTTGAAAGCGGTGGCGTCCACCAGCGACGTTCACCACCGAGTCAGGCAAGAGGCCCGCACCGCGTGCACCATGGCGCTGGTGTTGGCTGTGTGCATACTGGGTGTCCTTCCCTACTCCGTCATCGTCCTCATCCCGTTCTTCGTCGATGTGAGCACCAGCTTGCAGGTTCACGTAAAGCCGTACGTGATCTGTCTGTTTTTCGGCAAATCATCTCTGAACCCAGTCATATATGGATGGAAAGCTAAGGACTTGAGGGCTGCCTTCCGCGACATCTTGTGCCCGCGAAAATCGAACAGTGCGAGGCCAACATGAGTGCTACATTGGCGTGACGAGTTCTTGCCGTCATTTTTGCAAAGGAACAAGGAACGTTACAAAGAAGTGTTGTTTTTCAGCGGCCTGAAGCCCTTCACGCGGGTATAGTGTCGTTCTTAGTACAGCTCTGTAAAAACACCCTCATGTGCAATAGCAAATAGAGCAGCAAATTTGCATTCATTGATGAAAATAATCTCCCCAGCCGAAATGGATTATTGTCAAATGGCAGGTCAATAAAAGCTGGCTGGTGTTCCAGTATTAAGGTTTTAACTGATTACAAATGACAATGGGGATGAAGCCATGATGCAATTAGATTCGAAAATTCTAGTTAAGTGCATTTCGATTATACTCATCCGGTAGAAGTTTGAATCTGACATAGAACATTCAGCGATAACATTTTCTCTGTAATTTCTCTAACATCGTGGTACAATTTTCTATTTGAAGAAGATGTAAAGCCTGTTTTGCTTTTTCAAATAGCGGATGTGGCCAGTGATACTGCACGCCACCATACAGCAAAACAGTGCGCGACATTAAAACCTGCAATCGACGTCCGTAGCCACCTAAAGCGAAAAGTTGCATAACATCATCGCTGAGATCTGAGTTACTTACGGCAGAGCCTCAGTTAAGGAACGAGATTAAAGGAACGATCTCACTTCATTAATACCTGTAGTGTTTCACTTGCAATCGTGTCGTTTATCGAGTGTACCTTGGACCAAAATAAAGTATCTCTATTTATTGACTGCTCAAAAGAGGTTCAATGTTTTTCTGAGTGCTCAAGGGGGGAACATAACTCTGTTCAATTAAACAGTACTGTCATGCGTGGCTGCGGAACTCCCGCGATCGCGCCAAACCAATGCTCCCGCGGGAAAGGAACTTGGCTGGAATGGAGAACTGGCGGTGGATGCCTGAGCAGGGACGAGGCCAAGAGCAAGAATAAAAGTTTTAGTGTATGGTATCAGTAGGTACACAATGGTACTTGTGGCACCTAGTAGTAGTAGTACCTTGTAGTAGGTACCTCACGACTTCAAGTGTACGACACAGCTGCAAGAATGCCAACATTACACTGATTCATAAGAAGGGAGACGTTAAAGAACTAATTTAGGGCCCATTAGCTTGCTTTATGTATTGTATAAAATGTTCAGCAAGATAACTTCCAATAGAATCACGGCAACACTTGGCTTCAATCAACCAAGAGAACATTCTCGCTTCAAGAACCGATATCGGATCACATCCATGTCAACAATGTGGTAATTGACAAATCTGCGGAGTACGATCAAACTCTCTATGTGGCTTTCATAAATTATTAAAAGGCATTTTATTCAGTAGAGGTACCAGTAGTCACGGAGGCATTGCGTAATCAAGAAGTACAGGAGGTGTGCGTGAATATTATGAGAAATATCTACAAAGATTCGACAGATACCTTGGTTATCCACAAGAAAGTAGATAGTTACCTATTAAGAAAGGGGTCAGGCCAGGAGGCACTCTCTCAGACGCTATTCACTGGATGCTTAGAAGAAGAATTCAAGCTAATAAACTGCGAAGGCGTAAGAGTGAGGATCAACGGCGAATATCTCAGCAACCATCGGTTTGCAGATGACATTGTCCTGTTCAGCAACACTAGCGATGAATTGCAACAAATGGTTGAGTACCTTAACCGATAAAGTGAAAGAATGGGGTTGAAAATTAATATGCAGAAGAGAAAGGTAATGTTTAACAGCCTGGCAACGAAATAAGAATTCAGCCTCTCGAGTCTGTACAGAAGTACGTTTATCTAGGTCAATTACCCTCCGGCGACTCTGACCATGATAAGAAAATTTACATAAGAACAAAGAGGGGTTGCATTGCATACGGCAGATATTACCAAATCCTGACTGGGAGCATACCACTGCCGTTGGAAAGAAATGCGCTAAATCATTCTAGCGGTGCTAACATATGGGGCAGAAGCTTGAAAGTTAACAGAGAAGCTCAAGAACAAGTTAAGGACTACGCTAAGACCATGTAATGCGTAGGGTAGATAACCGGTGGACCATTAGAGTTACAGAATGGGTGCCTAGGGAAGGGAAGCGCAGTCGAGGACGGCAGAAAATTAGGTGGGGTGATGGAATTAGGAAGTTTGCAGGCGTAAGTTGGAATAAGCTAGCGCAAGACAGGAGTAATTGGAGGTCGCTGGGAGAGGCCTTCGTCCTGCAGTGGACATAAAACTTGGCTGATGATGATGATGATCAGTAGGTGAAAAAAGCATTAGTTAAATAATGCACGGCTAGAGAAATAAACCCCTAGCTGCCTATGCGGGGATGCATCTATGATCAGAACTACACGAGACGTTACACCAAAGTGTCGGCGTTTGATCGGCGCCACCAAGGAGTCAAATACCTGCGATTAACACGAGCCTCATGCCCAGAGCTGCGAACACTGCTATCATTTCCACAAATACACTAAAAACTTCCAACTGAATTCCGAAAATGCCAACACCGCCAACATCAAGAGTGCATGAAAGTACGCCGTACGCAATCGATTGTCCTCCCGGTTTAAGGGAACTCCAGTCAGTTTTGGACGTTTCGTTCGAGAGGCGTTCACGCAGCCAGCCATGCCATGGGCGACACAAAGAGATGCCGGCTCATTCCTAATTAAGCGTCTCACCTCGTTTCGGGATTACCTCGCACATGTGTGCCTGGTAGCAGGCAGTAAGTGACAATGACGTCATCGGACTTCGTTGTCTCTACATTGCACGCGTTGCCAAGCGGGACACTCTTCGAAGCTGTGCAGCAGCTTCAAGAGGCACATTTTTGGCGGAAGCAAATATGCGACGTTAATGAGAAGATCGTGATATGAGTCTACACCAGCTGTTCTTGCGAAGGCTGCCAAACTTTTTTGTCATAGAGCCCTAAAGCTAAAAATAATATATCTTAGAAACCGTATTATAGAGAGAGAGAGAGAGAGAGAGAGAGAGAGAGAGAGAGAGAGAGAGAGAAAGGAAAGGCAGGGAGGTTAACCAGAGGCGAGCTTTCGGTTTGCTACCCTTCATTGGGGGGGATATGGGGGTTGTAAAGACGGCAAAGAGCGAGAGGAGAAAAACACGTAATAGAAAAAAAGAAAACAAGTAACAGAAGAGGCCTTCCAATCACAGGCGTTCACACAAGCTGGTCTATCTCAAGAAGTGCAGTAGCACTTGCACGGCTTACTGATGTTACGTAAAGTTGTGTCGATGGCGCAAAATTCTTCTGACAGACGTTGGTCGTCCGACTGGTTCAGCACGACAAAAAGCGATTGTTTCTGCACACTGTACTGCGGGCACTGGCAAAGAATATGACGAATTGTTTCGGCGTTGCCACAATCGCCACATGCTACGGTGTCGGCCATCTCTATGCGGAACGTGTAAGCATTGGTAAAAGTGATGCCCAACCATAGCCTACACTTCGGGGAAGTCTTGGTGGAAGTCGAAGGCTTAAGGTTGGATACAGTGTGCATAAACGGGCGTGTATAAAATGTGGTTCATTCCACTCTGATGTATTGCATTGGTGTGCAAGTAGGCAGATCATTCTTGCAGCATCTGTCCTAGACAGCGGGATCGATAGTCGCTTGTCTTCTGCATTAGCTGAAAGAGCAGCTCAATCGGCACGTTCATTGCTGATTACACCACAGGGACTTGGTAGCCACTAAAAAATTCATGTTCTTTCTCAGACAGGTGGTGTATAACCTCTGTGATTTCAAATATCGGCTGTTCATGTGGACCACTCCCTAAGGCTGACAATAAACACTGTAGTGCTGTCTTCGAGTCGCAGAAAAATGACCATTTGTTTGTTGGTTCATCATTAATAGATTGTAGTGCGACTCGAAGAGCTGCGAGTTTTGCTGTTGTCGACGCTGTCAAGTGAGATGTTTTCAACTTGATAGTGGTGGCTTTTGCTGGATTGACGACAGCTGCGGTATAGATCTTCGGCAGGACGGAGCCGTCGGTGTATATGTGGGTGTAAAACCGGTACTTCTCATTTAATAGGAGTAAAGTCAGTTCTTTAAGAGCGAACAATGACACATCTGCTTTCTTCCGGACGCCAGGTATTGTCAGGTTGATCTTTGGTTAAATGAGACAGCAAGGAGGAGTCGAAGGCCTCCCGGACGGTGTGAAGGAAGATGGTATAGCTTCACCATGTGCGGATACCGTTCGGCAGAACAAGGCACGTGGTCTCTCCGCAGGTAGAGAGGCTAGATGGTGGCAAGCATCTCGAGCAAGGTGCCTTACGTGCACTCTAAGTTCTTTAACTGCGACGTGGGTCTTGATGAGGTAGTCTATGGCGATTGAAATAAATGCCTCCGTTTAGACACCTCGAGGAAGACCTCGACAAATCCTGAGCGCCTCAGCCTGAGCGCCTTGAATAGTACGTAGGCTTGTTTTACTTGCGTTAGCCAATTCTGGCAAGCCGTACCGCAAGAAGCCGAGAAAACGTACCCTATATAGTTGCAGAATAGCGCTGGTGGACATTCAGGTCCACAAGCGGTCTTTCCAGTGAAGAAATTAAGGTGACAGATGTCTGTGAACCACTTCTTCATGTACAATACATGGGGGCTCCATGAAATATCTGTCAATTATGACACCTAATAATTTCCTAAGAATTTGCAAGACTGTACAAATGGTATCACCTGCCCATTAATTAATACACTGTAGTGCGTCATGGGCTTACGTGTAAATTGAACAAGTGCACATTTATCCGATGAAATCTCCAGGCCTTGAATGCGGAGGTAGAGTGTAGTCTGAGTGGCAGCTTTCTGGAGCCTTGCGCGCAGCTGTAAGCGTGTCACTCCGAACGCCCAAATGCATATGTCGTCTGCGTACGTTGACAATTTGACTATGTTTGCAAGGTGATCAAGGAGACCAATCAGCGTGAGGTTAAACAACGTAGGGCTCAGTACACCGCCCTGGGGCACGCCACAGTAGGTGTAATGTATAGGAGTGTTGCCGTCCTCGGTGCCCACAAGAAAAGATCGTATAGGGAGATAGCTATGTGTCCATCTAAATATCCGACTACCGAGGCCTACCTCTTAGAGAACGGCGAGGATGGATTCATGTGTAATGTTGTCTTACGAGCCTTTGACGTCGAGGAACAAAGAACCGTAGAGACGCTTACATCCTTTTTAGTGCTGAATGCAGGTAACCAGGTCGACGATGTCATCCTTCGATGAGTGGCCACGTCGGAAGCCTGTCAGGGCATCTGGGCAGAAGTTGTGGTACTCCAAGTACCACTCCAGGCGTCCTAGGATCATCCTCTCCATCCCTTTGCCCACAACGCTCGCCAATGCAATCTGCCGATACGATGAAAGCTCCAACGGAGACTTGTCAGGCTTGAGTATCAGAATTACGTGACTAGTCTTCTAGTTTGTGGGAAGCGTGCCACTTAGCCAGGATTCATTATACGTCTCAAGCAGAACACTCCTCGCTCGCTTACCCAGATGACACAGAGCTCTCCTATAAGAAATTCCGTGAGGTCCTGTTGAAGACGTATACGCCTGCACAAAAGCTAGTGCCGCCTTGAGTTCATGGATGAAAAATGGTAGATCCATGCAGGGGTCACGTGGTGCCGTATTATTGGGAACGGCGTACACTGTCAATCAGGTTACGTGTTCTAATATTCTCGCTAATTAGTTGATTACACTAAATATTAAATTCGATTAGCACAGTTACGTGGCTACTCAGGATGTAAAGTTTGTAGCTACGGTCCAGGTGATCTTAAATCAGTTTTCAAATCGCGCAAAAAGTTCTAGCCTCTGAAAAACGAGAGAGTTTCTTACTTTTTTTTTTGAAAACTGGTAGTGAGTGCTTGGGGACAGCAGGAACTCGCGTGTACGAGAGACATCGATCAGCTTTTTACGTATTCTGACGCCTCCTGGTCCGCGCCACACAAGTCGAACCGTCGTCCTTATTTCGACGCTGTGATTACGCCTGTTGGCGTGCACTTTCCCGATGCCTTCATGGATGCGCCAAAACGAAGCTTAGCACACTAGCTGTTTGGTCACGCGTGTCCAGAGCTTTGTTTAGCGGCGTATGGTATCGGGGCGATCTTTTTTTAAAGGCGAAGCTTTCTTTTCGATCCCTCTCGGATTTCCGTGACCATGGCTGCTGGATACTGCGGCTGTATTGCCAAGAAGATAAAAAAAAAGGAATTACGTGTCCGATGGTGGGATCGAACCTCGACGCACCAGCACAGCAGTCCGACGCTCTAACCCTCATGTTGTAATCGCTGTTCTGGCATGGTATTTATTATAATGAATGGAATATGGCATGTACCAGGGGCGTAGCAAGGGGGGGGGAGGCTTATGGGGCTTCAGCCCCCCCCCCCCGCCGAAATTTTTTCGTGTTGTCAATGCACCACCGAACAAAGCAACCCCCGGCACCGGAAGTAATTCTGGATTTTGTCTACAATGGTCTTTTTTATGCTCGAAAACACATTTCAACGCGAAAATTGCAAACTCAGGCTGGATTTCATGGCAATGCCCATGCACCGGGAGTCACATAACGCAAGCAGTCCCATCTGAGCACGAAGTTTCGATGGCATTTTGATGAAAAACGGGCTCACCGCGGCATCTCGCGGAGGCCGCGGAATCTACGGAGCGCATGGATATCAATTCCGAGACTTGGGGGGTATAAATCTCATAAACTTTTGGTGTGAAAAGTGCATTGACATTCCCAAAGTAGTGCTTTAGATTTTCAATTGCGGAACTTCGTGTGTGGGTCTAAAGCTGTTATAAACATTTGACGCCAAAGGTGCATTGACTTTTCTAAAGTCTTGCATTGGAACCTACAGCAGGACAAGCCAAATCAACACGCTATTAGACAAGTTGACAAAGCACGCAGCAGGTCCGATGAAACGAAGCGTTGTGGTGGTTCATTTGTGCCCTCATGTCGCATAAAATAATATCACTTTCTTTTTCACCTACGTCAAAGCATCCATGTTAAGACACTAAAGTCAGCCAAGGTAACTACGTTCTTATTTATTTTTCCTGCTTTGACTTTTATTCGCGAGGACACATTGAGCGTCTTCAATTTTTTGGGTCTTCCTATGCTACCCGCGGGCTTCCAGCGCTAGGCAGAGCCAGCCAGAGCGCATACGTTTTTCTCGTGTTGCCCTGACCACCGCGCGGCGCACTTCGGTGCGTGTTCGGTTTGCTCTGGCTGAGTGGATTTTCGCCTGGCAGAGTTTTAGACGCTTTCTCGCTAGCAGACGAGAAAAAGTAACAATGGTCGCTCGCCGCCATCACTATGGGGACTCAACGGATTGCACCGCGTTCGCTTGAGGGCAACCTCTCCGGAAAGTCTTAGCTCGCCAGTGTAGGATACCGAGCAGCATGCGTATGGTTCTCTGTGGACCAAGCGTCTTACGTTTTTTTCGATATTCCTTCGGTAGCCACATTAGGTGCGCAAAGTAGGCATTCAATTGTGGCCAACAATTTCCTTGCGGTTTTTTAATTTCGGTGCCCTCGCCCCACAAAAGGAAAAAAAAATACATTGTTGCGGCACAGCGAATTGTTGCATGGTGAAAGTTCAATTTTGTTACTTTTTCCTTTGCGGAAAGTAATGGGCCACGGGACGCTTTAGTTGCCGGGTATCCTTATTATATTATTGTGATAGCAATTATGTGGACACTCCAAGCGCATTCCTGCCGTCACCGTCGCCCTCATGTTTCGTATAAAGTCCAAGGGCGATAACATCGTTACCGAGTGCCGCATGCTGTATGTGCGAGTGAAAGCGTACAAGAAGGGGGGGGGGGCTGGAATGGGTGAGCCGACGATGGTGACTCAGTCTTGTGCGCGCAAAGGAGGAAAGCGTAGAGCAAGCTAGTCATCTTTCGTCGCGCACGATACATCGGGGGCAGTGGATGGAATGGGGGCGGTATCTAGGATTCTGTGAATCTGTGATTGCGCAACATGTTCGTTTGCTTCGTTTGACGCATTTTACACCGCGACTTTTTCTTAGATACGTACGTTTATTGGAGACTTATACGTATATTTAAATATCTTGTTGGAAGATGTTGTGTATACGTGCAGTGAACTTTGCTTCCAGTGACACTCTTTGCCCTTTATCAAGCTCTATCTTCACATTTGGATATCCCATTGTATCTTCGCATTTCTAATGTACGAGGGCGAGTCAAATGAAAGTGAGCCTACCCACCCCGCGCAATAATGGTTCGGTTCATTATCTGCGAGGCATGTGCGTAGAAGAAAGGGATGTTTCATTTACAAAAGTGACACGGAGGTGTGAGGATAAAGGTTCTGTAATGCTCTCATACATTCGGTGAACATGGTTGTGTGACATATTGGAAACTCCAAAAGTTGAACAGCGTAGTGTTATGAAGTTTTTGACTGCTGAAGGTATTTCGTAAAAAGAAATTAGTCGCCGCATGGCTGCCGTGTACGTTGAACATCGCAGTTCATTGCCCACTGTGAAGCGTTGGAGCAAACGGTTTAAAGGAGGACGTGAAAGTTGCAAGGACGATCCAAGACGGGACTAAAGCCATCGTGAAATCACCCATAACAAAATTGCAAGAGTTGATGAGGGGATGAGACAAGAACGGAGGATAAGCATCGATGAACTGGCAGAGCGTCTGAACATCAGTCACGATTCGGTTCACGCCATAATTCACGAACATCTCTGTCATCGGCTTTTGTGTGCGCAATGGATTTCCAAGATTTTCAACCACCGCTAGAAAACGGAGAAGTTCGGCACTGCCTTGACTGATCTGATCTGGTATCACAATGAGGGTGACAATTTCTTGTCTGCAATTGTGATCGGGGACGAACCATGGTGCCGCTACTACGAGCCTGAAACCACGACGGCAAAGCTTACAGTGGAAACATTCAAATTCACCACGCCCAAAGAAAGCAAAGGCCATCATTTCCGCCGGAAAGGTGTTGTTGACTATTTTTATCGATCGTCAGGGACCATTACAGATAGAACTTGCTAAGTCTTCAGAGACTATCAATTCTTTCCGATACTGTGAAATTTCGGAACGGCTGCGTGTTGCAACCAAGAAGAAACGATGTGAAAAATTGACGAATGGGCTCATCTTGTTCCATGACAATGCCCGTCCCCACATCGCTGATGTAATTAATATAAAACTGACAACGTTCAGGTGGGAAACGCTGCAACATCCGCCATACAGTCGAGACCCATCGCTTTGCGACATCCACATTTTGGGACAACCGAAAAAAAGGAAAACTGCTCAAGGGAACCACATTCGTGTCGGACGATGACGTGAAAGAGTAAGTTGCAGACTTTTTCAAGCAGCAACCCAACGAATTTTATGACACCGGAATCAGGCCACTCCTTAGTCAATGGGACAAATGTCGAAATGCTCATGGAGACTACTTTTAAATAAAGTACTCTGTTTGTCATATATTCGCATTGGCTCACTTTCATTTAACTCGCCCTCGTATATTTTGCAGAACTCCCGCTTTTTATACGTGCTCTCTGTTGCGACTACAATTTTGGTGCAATTTCTCACGATACACGGCCGGTGACAGCTGTTCATGCGTAGTACATTGAAAGAAATGCCAGCGTCACTAATATTTTGCACTGGCCGTTGAATGTGTACAAGAATGTAAACAAGGTTCTTCAATGACAACATCTCCTTAACATATTTGTCCTCAACTTGTTCATTTCATGGCCTTTACATTTTTCATATCAGCGGCATGCACTGCTTTGCTGGTTTCGAACTGATATAGCTCTAAAGTTCGTGTGATATTTTCTTTACTTATTAAATAGACAAAAAACATGGAAGCACTGATATCAGTTATTTTGGGCACAATTTTTGGCACATTCGAGTATATTCTTTTATGAAGAATGATATATTTTACTTGTTCTCTAAGGTGCGTAGAGTCCAAGAATTCGTTTGCAGCATCTTTGGCAATGGCAATGCAATTATTATTCATGTATTTGATCCCTCGACAAATTGTTTAACAGGAAGCTTCAGCTCGGGCCCCACTCCGACGCGGCCTATTCAAGTACATGTAAAACGCAGAAACGCTTTTCTGAGATAACTTCTGGATCGCTTTTAATGAAATTTGTTGCATTTTAGAGAGAAAGTGGAATTGTAGTGTGTGTTGGAAGCGGAATTTCGATTTAGCGCCTGAATTTTGTTTAAGATATTTCGAAAAGTTTGAAGGTTGGAAAAATACAGGAGCATGACGTTTGCAAACTAACAGCTCTGAATCAAGAACAGATCTCGGAGTTCTGTCAATGGCATCTATTATAACAGTCAAAGCGAGCAAATTTGGTATGTAAATTTGTATCTTGCGTGAATTGGTTACGTTGCGTACAAGGGTTCTGCAATTAAAAGCCGTTTTTCCGTAATGCTAAATTTTTTAGATTCATGTGTAAGATATAAATTTTCTCCGCTGTAGATGTGCTGTTAGATGAAATTCACAGAATTGTGATATCATTTTTTCATTATTGAGTTACAGAGCTCTAAACTTGATAGTTTCGTTTTCTAAAAATTCGCGATTTTCGCCAATTTTTAATAAAAAAATGACGACCTAAATGAAAACTTTGAAACCAACAGTCACTAGAACTCCGCCCCCCCCCCCCCCCCCAAATTTTTCATTGAAATCCAACAAACTTCGCCAAATTTGGTGCAGTGGTTGTCAAGAAAAACGAAATCCCCTTCTACATGTATTTAGATAGGAGCATCCGAGCTAAAGCTTCCTCTTAAGGAGGATGCCGAGCTGCAACGTAAGCCCCCCCCCCCCCCCCCCGAAGGAAATTTCTGGCTACGCCACTGGCATGTACAGACAGGAACCATTTACAAAATTATGAGCACCAGATGATGAGGTTGAGGTTTATTTTCCTTCACAAATGAAAGAGGGAACTGCGGCAAAAGGTGGTAAGGCCTGGCGAGGTCACAGTCATAACCAGTAGTACACCGAGTAGTACATACAAAGAAAACGTGATACAATGCAACACCTTTCATCACAACAAAAACTTGACAGAAATTAAACACCCAATCAAACTTGTATCCAAATACAGGTGACATTCATTTTCATCGTAAACGTCCTTCTAGTGCTTAATGCCCCCGGAGAAATGTTTTCTTGAGGCAACTATTTCTGCATTGCAGTCTTGCATACGATTCAGAAGAACTTCACTTTGGACTAGTTGGTGTTTACTGAATATCTTGTTGACCGCCCGTGTCGTTATTGTATTCTCTTCCGCTGTCCCCTTCTTTATTTACGGTCAATAGGATATGCAGTCTTGCATACGAGTTTCCCAAAGGATATGCAGATCTATCAGTAAAACTTATCGAGTGGAACGTCATTACACGGTATAACAAGATATCGGATATTGTGAGAATTTAGACCAAAGTTATTCTGCAAATTTCTGTGGAGAACACCCCAGCATATAATGGCTTCTTTACAGTCACAAAAGCTATGTTTAATAGTTTCAGGCACGTTATAAAGGTGACAGTTAATTGACGAAACGAAAATATTCACTTTTCGAAGCTATGTTCTAAAGGGCAAGGTTTCAGTGTGTGATCTGTAAAAAAAAAGTTTTTGTGGAAGGATGAACTGGGATTTTGCGCACTCTTGCAAGTACATCATGCCCTGGTAATATGGTGTACACCCGTGAGCAAAAGTATAGGGACCAGTGGTTGCACGATAAAACTGATTGTCTCCTCTGCCTGTGAGTGTAGCTCGAAATTTAAGACTGTAGTCCAAACTTGACGTTGCGAATTTTCTAGTGCACTAGTCTGTTTCCGTTTATGCCTGTTAATTACGAAGAAATTCTATTCTGTTTTTACTTTTGCTCACGGGTGTGCAGCGAGCTGTAAAACGGCGCCGGGAGCAACAGTGATAGTTCATGTCTGTAGATTTTTTTTCGCGACACAGTGATCAAGTAATATTTCAAAAACCGAACGGTCAGAAAAACAACTCAATAATAAACACGCATGCACCTCCATAAACAAGGTCTAAAAGGGAATTCGAATTCTGGCAGGACATGAACCAGGTTAACCTACAAGAAGCTCGTATTATCTGATGAGAGTTATACCGAAAAAGAAAGAGAAACCGTAAGAGTAACTGTCGCACATACAAAGGTACAAAACCTAGCCCTCCAGAATTCACTGGGCGAAAAACGGCGTAGGTAACCAGCACGAGTGACATTGCGCCTCAGTCATGAAGAGACTTCTGTTCGGTGTTCTGTCGGTGACATTTCTGGGGCCCAGAGTACCAAACTTCTACGGTACTTTGTGCCTACCATAACTCCTCTATCTGACGAAGACTGTTCAATCAATCATAAGTGGTTAGCTCGCTCAACAGGAGGTAGAGGTCGCCCTTAATCAGTTTCCTCTGTCAGAAACTCCCGTTCCTCATGGCACTTGAGGTGAATTTTACAAAACCTTTAGGTTCATTCTTACACCTGCTCTACTGATGATATTTGCAAATAAATATTGAGCTGGAGGCTTCACCAGAGGCTTTTGCGAAAATCGGGCCACAATCGGCCCTGTACTTAGACCGCGCCAACGCCAGCTTGCACTTTCGGATGATTGGCTGCGTGCCAGCGCATGCGCACACGTTCCAGTTTCCTTCACGCCAGACACGCAGGAACGAAATGGGCAAATGCATTCGACTAGCCGCTTCACGAAGGCTTCGATTCACATTGCAAGATGTTTGTCTTCCCCGTGCAATGCTGTTGAGGTGTCCTCCTGTGAGAGACAGTTACGGCGCTGCACTTATCTCTTCCGTTTCCTTTTCTAAAATCACTTCACACACACATCTGCATACCTTTTTAAGGATAAAAATGAAATTTATTTTTTTCACTTGTTCCAGCCGCCCATGATTTGCATCATTCGGCTATATTTCCCACATCAAAACCGCCACTCTGCGTTTCTTTCACCATGCGGCTCAGAATCAGATTTTTGAAGCAAAAAGTAAATCATACACGAGAGCATCTACCAATTTCTGCTAAAGGTAACGCTGTAAAATCAGAAATCTTGTAATAACCAAATTTCTGGCGTGACAGTCCACGCACAGAACCCCGCACTTATGGAGGCCGTTTACTGCTCCAAGCGAGAGAAAGGGGTGTCGAGGTGCTTGACCGTGCGCCGAGTTGTCTATCTCGGAAGCCGTCTTGCTGAGAACAGCATTTACCCTCTGCACCGAGAAGTGGCGCTAGCTGCTCGCCAATGTCTTCAACTGCGCGATCAAGCCATCTCCGGCGGCAAAATACGGCGGCCCAAAGGGAAAACGTGCGACGAACCATTAAAGCGTACAGAATATCTGCCTGACACACACGCACGCACGCACGCACGCACGTACATATCCTTTCTCAATACAAAATAACGAAATGTGTAAGGGTAGGAGCCGAAGATACCAGCAGAAGCAATATAAAAAAGGGAGATAAAACCAAGCATTTATGCCAATCCTAATTGAAGAGTATACGAAGGCAGGGGAGAAATATATATATATATATATAAATATATATAGTTACTGAAGCCCATTCATCATATCATGAGAAGCCAACAAACACTGGCACCAATGACAACATAGGGGAAATTACTTGTGCTTAATAAATTAAGTAGAGAAACGATACATTAATTGAAATTAAAGTGGATGAAGAAACAACTTGCCGCTGGTGGAAACCGAACCCACAACCTTCGCATTTCGCGTGCGATGCTCTACCAATTGAGCTACCGCGGCGCTGTTTCGCCATCCACTTTTTTGGGGGGTATTTATGTGTCCTAGTAGAACCCTGGGAGTGTTAGCCAGCGCCACCACTCACAGACCTTGGCGGCGGACGTGGAACGTCCTTTTCTGCCGCAGGCGTCACTAGAACGTGATCTTTTTGGGTGAAGGCAACTGGTCAATAAACCCACGCATGCTACCTGATAGCATCAATGTTGCCGGATTCGAGACCCTCGTTATGTAATAAACGAGAAGAAAGGGGGTTAACCGAGGGGCCCGATTTTTATTAGTCACATCATGAGAAGCCAACAAACACTGACAACAGTTTGTTGGCTTCTCATGATATGACTAATAAAAACTGCGTCCCTTGGTTAAGCCCCTTTCTTCTCGTTGAAGCCTATTGTAACATTACTGAAGGGTATGCGTGGCTAACAAGTTAGCTCCGATTGCGTGCGGTGGTTGACAGCGGCAAGAAGACGTTCGCGTCCTTGCATACAAAAGCAGGGCTGCATTTAGTTTATCGAGTGCGCCATTTTAGGTTACGATGGTTACGTGCTAGAAAGCAGACGCGCACAGCACGTCATTGTCGTTGTGCAAGAAGTGGCTTAAGGTGAAAATGTGTAAATGCTCATAGTAAGGCGGTGCCGTTTGCTGTCTGCTCTCCTGGATGGGCTTCGTTTTTCGTAGCTGAAGGTAGAAAGGGCGGGGGCGGGGGGGGGGGGGGGTAGGTATCGCTGCGACGCCACGAAGTCGTCCACCGGTGTCGCGTGGACGGCGCCTTGCGACACCGCAAACAGCTGTCCGACCAAGTAGAAGTCTACCACAACCGCCAGCGAGGCTACAACAATTCTCTGCAGGCCACTGTATCGGACGACAGTCGTCAAGACTGCGCTACCCCTGTAACCAGGTGTGACCTCCGGAAACGTTGTGGCTCTAGAATGACATGCTGGTTACACGAACGTACCGAAATCATCCCCGTCAAGCCGCACAATTCAGGATATACGATGAAAATTTCTTAAACTCGAGAAACTCGTGCACATGGAAATACGCCACGAACTTCATATACTGAGGCTCAAAGCAAATTTACAGTCGCCGAGGGGACTGCGTTTTATCTGTTTTTAGCACAATTCTTCTAAACAGAAGATGGAAAGCGGACAGAAATTCTACATCATACCTCACTTGAGCTAAGTTCAGAATTCAAGATTGTGAAAATATTTTACGTCACTGACGGAAGAGGAGCAGAGCAGTAGTAATAGCACTAACCTTTCTGCCTTCGAGGCCATTGAACTTCCCGAATTCGAACAGAAGGGAAGAGAGGAAATAAAAGAAAGCAAAAACAAAAACAGGAAAACTTCCGAAGGGAAAAATAAATTGAGAGTCATTCCACTCTGTGAAGGTGGACGGCCAGCGGAGCTTTATATAGGGTGATAAATGTGTTGATGATAGATATGTTAATTGAAAATAAAAGACACATACAACAATGAATTTCGTTTCTTCACGACATTTTTGTTGTTTTATTAAATTGCATATTCAATGCTCTTTTTTTATTTTTAACCATCTTTTGTTTTGTTGTTTGGATTTATTATTTGGTCATCAAGGTGGCTATCGCTTTACGATCGCTTGATATACGGCCAGTGGTTCAGTGACTACGCTGGAAAGGAAATGTGCGGTCTATACACGACCGATGACGCGTCGTGGGCACACTGTTTGTGTGACATTGAATGCCGAACCTTTCGAAGAGAAACGCCACGAACCACTTTCCATCTAGCCGAGACACCCATAATATGTTGAAATCACCCAGAATCACGATGGAAGTACAGTCCGTAGGTATGATCCAAACAAAGGTGCATACGCTTTGCGTTTGAGTCACGATCTTCGTCCTATTACACGCCGCCTGCCGTTGCCGTGCACATTCCCGCGCTTCTGTTCACAACGGTGTACTTCGTAGGCGCGCTGTGCTTCCGCAGTCCTCACCGCACGTGGCCCTACGGGTGCAAGGAAACTGAGATAAGGTCACGTGCTTTGCCTATAGAGCCCGTGACGTCAAACCGCGATCCATGCTAAACAGTATCTATTCCGGTTTTACGTTTTTTATTACGATATTTTCCTAACTCAGAATACGTTTTGACATTTCTCGCGATTAAACGTGGCTGGGGCATGCCTGGCGATACGCTTTTGCTTTATGCTCTAGCTCTTTTAGATATGGGGCAGCCGCTTTCTTGTTTTGCCTACGCACACAAACCACCAGAACTTAGCGCGTAAAAAATTAAATTATAAGGTTTTACGTGCCAAAAGCACTTTCTGATTATGAGGCACGCCGTAGTGGAGGACTCCAGAAATTTCGAGCTCCTGGAGTTCTTTAACGTGCACTTAAATCTAAGTACACGGGTGTTTTCGCATTTTTGCGCCATCGAAATGCGGCCGCCTTGGCCGGGATTCGATCCCGCGACCTCGTGCTCAGCGGCCCAACGCCATAGCCACTGAGCAACCACGGCGGGTACCTAGCGTGTAACAGTTGCGCTGTAAATAAATTGCACATGATAGCACCCCGCAGCAGGAAATGTTTGCACTGACCAATATTCACTCTCGCCATGTTCGGGCAGTCTCTCTTGACAGCTTTACACCAAAGAACGAACAAGATGTCATCAACCTCACAAACGCTGCGCTTACGAAATGAGAACCGTCTGTGCTATCGCGGTGCCTTACATTCTGTCCTGACGATGAAAAGTACACAGAATTCGCGCTTTTAAAAGACTTGCAGATATCGCACGAAATGTTTGGCTTGAGGAACACTTCGTGAGCTAAGCTTAGAAAGAACACTCATTTTTTCTGCGGTATCTTGGGACGACAATGAACACCAGACGCAAGGAAAGACACTTGGAGCTGTATATAGATAAAGTTCAAAACGATACCACACTAGCGTATTAGGCTCACAAACCAAGTATGTCTAATCTTTCAAAGAACGAAAGCAAATCGATTTTGGCATTGAGCAAACTCGAAGACATATTTTATAAACCGCAGATAAAGGAGTGCCCACTGTAGATTTAAATAAGTCAGATTACATTCAGGAAGGAAACCGGCAACTAAGCAAAGGAGAATTTACAAACGCCTTCATTTTGACCCCGAAACAATATAGAGAGGTAATCGTGGCGGCTTTGCAAAAGCTCACACAAGAGGGCGCGATCGACCTGAACGTTCGCAACTCATTCATCGCGGTGTATTCGACGCCAGGACGTTTCTGTATGCTACCCAAGGTACATAAGGAGAGGAATCCAGGATGGCCTATAATATTAGGAACAGTAACACTGTGTGAATCAATATCTAGTTACATTGACTCTCTAATTCGAAACTGTTGTAATCGCACCGCTGGCGCGAGTTGTTGGGAACTCGGCGCTGACGCCCGTAGTTGCACCTGGGTCGCAAGCCCCAAGGGTAGCGTTGGCCTGGCGGCCTGGGGTACAACTGGAAGCATCCGAAGGTCCCGGCAAAGCATGAGTCGACTGGTAACAACAAAACAACTTGTTTATTCTAACATCGCAAAGAGTTGGCGGTCAGGTTGACCGAAGTAGAGAGACGGGAGTGCACTTTACTCAACAGAAGAAATCGGAGCCCTCTTTGGCGTCCGGGGGCAGCTGCTTTTATACTCTCGCAGTTGAGGGCAAGAAGGAACCCCTCTATAGACGAGCACGTGACTGTGCCGCTCGGGCACAATGGGATAAGGTGGCGCAGCCGTCGTGCCGGCGCCGTTCGGGCACAATGGGGAGGAGAAGGTGGCTCATACTGTCGTGTCGGCGCCGGTCGGGCACAATGGGGAGGAGAAGGTGGCTCACACTGTCGTGTCGGCGCCGGTCGGGCACAATGGGGAGGAGAAGGTGGCTCACACGTCGTGTCGGCGCCTGTCAGACCCCCTCGCTCCACAGTTGTTGGGAGCTCCTCTCCCCGGCTGCCGCGCTTCGACAAGCGTGGGCACCAAATGCACATACACTCACACACGCACATGAAGACACGTGGCATCGGAACATGCCTGGACGCGCTTGGCGGGGAGGCGTAGCGGCGGCGCCGAACGGGCCAAAATGTCTGCCGCTTTGTTGCAGCCGCGCCGGCTAAACCGCGCGTCGTAGGCGAAACGTAACAGACCGCCCCGCCGGGGGAAGGAGATCCCGATGGTCAGGGGACTGCATCCGCTGTCCGGAGGGATGTCGCTCGATGATGCTCATAACCGAAGTCGGGCGTCCCTCGACGTTTCTTGAGCGCAGCGCACAGAGAAGGCCTCGTTCTCTCGTTCAGGTTCGCACAGGACACTGCAAAGTGACTTCGGGAGAGTTCACATTTTTGTTCTCGTTCCCGGCAAGCGTTAGAACTACGCTGAAACTCAACCGCTCAGTCAGCAAGCACGGCACAACCCTCACTAAGCCCTGCCAGGCTCTTTCCCCTTCTATACCACTGCCTAGTTCCTTACAGTAGTCTAGCAGCACTTAGAACGCGTCCACAAATTGGAAAATTGCACTAGAAAGCATGTCATCACTTTGAAACACTAAACAAAAGCAATATGTTAAAAATCCTGCCTCAGGAAGAAAAACATCAGTAACAAACAATTTTGAGGCTGATTCCTACGTTAGGGGCTTCGACTTAAGCCATCGGCGTTACCGTTGAGACTCCCCTTTTTGTAACGCACCTCAAAGGAATATTGTTGCAAAGCGAGGCTCCAGCGCAGGAGGCGGCCATTTTTGGGAGAGATGGTCTGCAGCCATTGGAGAGGGCAGTGATCCGTCTCAATGATAAACCTCGAGCCGGCTAGATAGCATGACAATTTCTGAACGGCCCACACGAGACACGCACACTCTTTCTCGGTGGCGCTGTACGCCTGCTCACGACTGGTCAGCTTACGACTAGCAAACAGGACGGGGTGTTCTACTTCTCCATTTTCCCGTTGGCACAGTACAACGCCCATGCCTCGCTCACTAGCATCGCACTGAACTACGAACCCTTTTGTGTAGTCTGGCGATCGTAGCACAGGCTGGCTTGTTAGGGCGCTCTTTAGGGCGCTAAAAGCTCTTTCCTTTGTCTCGTCCCAGACGACTGTTTGCGGCTCTGTCTTTCTTAGAGCATCCGTCAGGGGAGCCGCGATATCAGAGTACCTGGGGATGTACCTCTGATAGTAGCCGGCGACACCTAAGAACGACCGAATATCGGTCTTCGTGCGCGGTTGCGGGAAGTCTCGCACAGCGGCCACCTTTATTTCAGAGGGGCGGCGACGACCCTGGCCAATCACGTGACCGAGGTAGACAACCTCGGCCTGTGCTAACTGGCACTTAGGAGCCTTGACTGTCAAGCCCGCTTCGCGCAGGCGGGTTAGCACTGCCCGCAAGTGTGCCATATGCTCAGACCAGGATGCGGAGAATATCGCTACGTCGTCTAGATACGGTAAAGCGAATTCTTGCTGTCCCCGCAACACTTTATCCATGAGGCTTGAAAAACAGTATGGCGCGTTCTTCAAACCAAAACTCAACACTTTAGGACGGAATGTTCCCATTGGTGAAATGAACGCCGCATACCTGCTAGCCTCTTCTGTAAGTGGAACCTGCCAATAACCCCTGACAAGATCTAGGGTGGAAATAAACTGAGCGCTACTAACTTTCTCAAGGCGCTCCTCGATGTTAGGGATCGGATAAATTTGATCCTTAGTGATGGAATTAAGCCTGCGGTAGTCGACGCAAGGACGAGGTTCCTTGCCCGGTACCTCAACTAAAATCAAAGGGGAGGTATAATCACTCTCACCTGCCTCAATAACACCGAGCTGTAGCATTTCCTTTACCTCAGCCTCCATAATATCGTTCTGGCGGGGTGACACCCGATACGCCTTGGATCGTACTGGCTCTGGGGAGGTAAGTTCTATATCATGAGTAAGTACAGAAGTCCTACCAGGCCTCTCAGAGAACAGACCTTGAAACTCTTGTAAGAGCTGGTGTAGTTCGGTTTTCTGCTCAGGCGTCAGCGATGCTCCACTGACTAAGTCACTAATGACCTGATCGGTGTCTTTCCTGTTCGTCACTGAGCCTAGTCCCGGAAGCTCGACCGGAAGCTCTTCAGGAACGTTTACCATCATGCACACTACTGCTTCCCTTTGTCTAATAGGTTTGAGCAGATTACAGTGGTAAACTTGCTGTGCTTTCCGCTTTCCTGGCAGACTCACCACGTAGTTAACGTCCGACAGTTTCTGAACAATTCGTGCTGGGCCCTCCCACTGCACGTCTAGTTTGTTGTTTAGCGATGTGCGCAATATCATGACCTCATCGCCCACCTCAAAACGACGGGCCCTGGCTGTCCGATCATAATAAACCTTGGCCCTCTGCTGGGCCTTTGCCATTGCTTCACCTGACAACTCCTGTGCCCTTCTTAAGCGTTCGAGGAGCTTAAGCACGTACTCCACCACGACTGGGTCGTCGCCCCTGCCTTCCCACGATTCTCGAAGCATGCGAAGCGGAGATCGCAGCGAGCGACCGTACACCAGTTCAGCTGGCGAAAACCCCGTAGCCGCATGCGACGCGGTCCTTAATGCAAACATCACCCCAGGCAGACACAGCTCCCAGTCAGTTTGATGTTCAAAACACAATGCTCTCAACACGCGCTTCATGACGGAGTGGAGCTTCTCAACGGAATTCGACTGTGGGTGGTACACTGAGCTGTGTAACAGCTTTACCCCACACCTTTCGAGAAAAGTTGTCGTCAAAGCGCTAGTAAACACTGTGCCCTGATCTGATTGGATTTCCGCAGGAAAACCAACTCGCGCAAATATGGACAGTAGTGCATTGATTATCTCAACTGAGCTGAGTTCTTTAAGCGGCACTGCTTCAGGGAACTTTGTCGCTGGGCAGATCACAGTCAAAATGTGTCTGTACCCCGTGGCTGTTACCGGCAGAGGTCCCACTGTATCAATAACGAGCCGTCTAAAAGGCTCCGTAATGATAGGTACCAATCTCAACGGCGCCCTCGATTTGTCCCCTGGTTTGCCCACCCGCTGACAGGTGTCACATGTCCTCACGAAATGGTCTGCGTCCCGAAAACACCCTGGCCAATAGTACTCTTGCAAGAGACGGTCCTTAGTTTTCTTAACTCCTAGGTGTCCGGACCACGAACCCCCGTGCGACAAGCGCAACAGATCCTCACGATAGCATTGAGGCACGATCAGCTGATCGAACTCCACTCCTCTGCGGTCTAGATACTTCCGGTACAGGACTCCACCTCTTTCCACAAAACGAGCATTTTTCTTGGCGATACCTTCCTTGACATTGCAGCGTATGTTTTCTAGGCTGCCATCCTTCTTTTGCTCGGCTATCAAAGCCGACCGGCTGACTTTTAGCAACCTATTAAGTCCGTCTGACGTAGGCGCGATGAGCAAATCTGCAGATAGCTCTTCTAACTTTCCCGCATCGGGAATTTCCTCTCCAGTATCTGGTGCCTTCAACGTTACAGACTCAAGTTTATTCAGTTCGGGCGTGCTCCGAATATCAGCTTGCTGCGCCTCTGACCCTTTCTCATTGTTCGATAACGTCGGCCTCGCAACTACCGCCTTAGCAGCGAGCTCCCGAACCTTCGATCTGGTTAAGGCCTGAACGCTAGCCTCACCAAACAAAAGCCCCTTCTCGCGCAGGAGGAGATCGGACCTGTTCGAAAATAGGTACGGGTACTGGGGGGGCAGCATAGATGACACTGCCGCCTCCGTCTCAAGCGCTCCGAAAGGTCCTTCAATAAGCACTTTTGCTACCGGCAGACACACGCTATGAGCTTCCACGGCTTGCTTGATCCATGCGCACTCGCCCGTGAACATATGGGGTTCTACGTAAGACGGGTGAACTACATCCATTGTAGCTGCGGAATCGCGAAGCACTCGGCACTCTTTCCCGTTCACGAGGAGGTCTCGCATGTAAGGCTCGAGAAGATTCATGTTCTCGTCAGTGCTGCATATTGACAAAAACACAACTTTTGGTTTTGTTTCCGGACACTGCGCCGAAAAGTGACCCGGCTTCTGGCACGTATAACAAATGCGCGCTTGCCTCGTCTCGAACCGCTTTCTGCGTTCGGCTTCGGCTGCCGCCGTCTCCTTAGGTTCGGTCGCACTGCTTTCACTCGCATCCGCACTACGTGTGTTCCCCTTTGCTCTCATGGGTGTGAACTTCGGCCTCTCAAACTTCGAGCCAAATTCACCCTTTTGACCGTCCTTAGCTCCGCGAGCCCGACGCGTCACAAACTCCTCGGCTAGCTCAGCGGCTTTAGCCACCGTACAAACGTCTGGCCTATCCAAGACCCAGTACCGCACGTTCTCAGGTAACCGACTATAAAACTGTTCCAGCCAGAAGCACTGCAGAACTTTATCGTGGTCACCAAACGCTTTCTCTTCTTTGAGCCACTCCTGCATGTTTGACATTAGCCTGTACGCAAACTCTGTGTATGACTCACTTCTGCCTTTCTCATTTTCCCGAAACTTCCGACGGACAGCCGGTACTTTTTTAGCAGACTCGATTTCACTTTGTCGAAATCCTCTGCCTCCTCTCTATCCAAGCGAGCGACTACGTCGGCCGCCTCGCCGTGTAACAAAGTGAGCAAGCGCTGTGGCCACGTTTCCCGAGAGAACCCCTGCTTCTCGCACGTTCGCTCAAAGTTAACCAGGAACAAACCAATGTCCTCTCCAAGCTTAAACGGCCGCATCAGGTCAGTCATTTTGAACAATACGCGTTCTCCTGCACCGTGTGCCTGACTTCCATTACGAGCGCGTTCGATCTCTATCTCGAGACGCTTCATTTCCAAAGCGTGTTGACGGTCGCGCTCTTGTTGCTCTCGCTCTTTCTGTTCTTTACGTTCACGCTCTTCTTTTTCTTTCTGTTCTTTTCGTTCACGCTCATCTTTTTCTTTTTGCTCTTTAAGTTCGCGCTCCTGTTTCTCTTTTTGCTCTTTAAGTTCGCGCTCCTGTCTTTTTGCAGTCTCCCTCTCCTCAATGGTCTCAAGGCATTCCGACAGCTCGTCATCCTCAGCTTCTAACTCAAGAATAGCCCTTAGCAGTTCAGGTTTTCTGAGTTTGTCTGAGACACCTAGACCCAACTCTCTTGCAAGCTCCAGCAATTTCGGTTTGCGCAACGACTTCAAATCCATGGCTGCTCTGAATGCTGCTTTCTCTACTGCCTATTATTGTCTTGCCGCAAACTAACCCGGCAGCAACGACAACCACAACTACCAGCTCTGTTTCTGACACTAACAAAAGCCTGGCAAAGCTCAGAAGAAGAAAGTCCCGCACTCACCAAACCTCGTAGCCAAGAATTCAGCGCAGTCGTTCCGCTGCAGGCAACCAGTCATCACACAGGGCTCGTTGCACTGCTCCCGGATCGTTGTTGAGCTGCTCAGCATACAGTCAACTGCATATCTTCGCTGCTGGCCTCCGTTGTCGCGATCTCACCGCTGGCAGACAGTTGTTGTAATCGCACCGCTGGCGCGAGTTGTTGGGAACTCGGCGCTGACGCCCGTAGTTGCACCTGGGTCGCAAGCCCCAAGGGTAGCGTTGGCCTGGCGGCCTGGGGTACAACTGGAAGCATCCGAAGGTCCCGGCAAAGCATGAGTCGACTGGTAACAACAAAACAACTTGTTTATTCTAACATCGCAAAGAGTTGGCGGTCAGGTTGACCGAAGTAGAGAGACGGGAGTGCACTTTACTCAACAGAAGAAATCGGAGCCCTCTTTGGCGTCCGGGGGCAGCTGCTTTTATACTCTCGCAGTTGAGGGCAAGAAGGAACCCCTCTATAGACGAGCACGTGACTGTGCCGCTCGGGCACAATGGGATAAGGTGGCGCAGCCGTCGTGCCGGCGCCGTTCGGGCACAATGGGGAGGAGAAGGTGGCTCATACTGTCGTGTCGGCGCCGGTCGGGCACAATGGGGAGGAGAAGGTGGCTCACACTGTCATGTCGGCGCCGGTCGGGCACAATGGGGAGGAGAAGGTGGCTCACACGTCGTGTCGGCGCCTGTCAGACCCCTCGCTTCACAGTTGTTGGGAGCTCCTCTCCCCGGCTGCCGCGCTTCGACAAGCGTGGGCACCAAATGCACATACACTCACACACGCACATGAAGACACGTGGCATCGGAACATGCCTGGACGCGCTTGGCGGGGAGGCGTAGCGGCGGCGCCGAACGGGCCAAAATGTCTGCCGCTTTGTTGCAGCCGCGCCGGCTAAACCGCGCGTCGTAGGCGAAACGTAACAAAACGTACCGCGTACACATGAATCCTAGTTTCACACCCGTGTGCTTAGATTTAGGTGCACGTTAAAGAACCCCAGGTGGTCAAAATTTCCGGAGTCCTCCACTACGGCGTGCCTCATAATCAGAAAGTGGTTTTGGCACGTAAAACCCCAAATATTATTATTATTATTATTGAATCCTAGTTTCACGACACATCATTTTGCTCGGAAGATATCTAACACAATACTTGCAGATGGAGCCTCTCTTGTCACACTGGACGTTAATTCACTTTACACGAATATGCCGCTTTATGATAGTGTCACGAGCCTTCGAAGTAGCCTTTGGGTTTAATAAACAGCAAAGCAGCTGGCTCCTGGAAACCGCGTCCGTCGGGGTTGACTCGCGAGCAGGGAAGAGAAGCGCGGTTTCCTTGTTCTGGGTACCAGGCACGTACCCAGGATTTTTTTTCGGGGGGGGGGGCCCAACCCAAGGTAACTTTTCCATGCAAATGAGGGGGGGGGTACCTTTACTAGTACAAATGTGAATAACGCCCACCATTCGCCATAAAAACGCGTAAACCCACAAAAAAGAAATGAAATAAGGTGTATTTTACAGGTACGCCTGTGCCATACGCCTTATTTGGCAAACAAAGAACCACGCCAAATGGACTTGCGCAGGAAAGAAGCGCAGGAACAACACTGCCAAGAACAAGTAGAGAAGAGAAACTGTAAAATAAAGATTACTTTAGTAGAATAGAACTTTAAAAACAGTAGTTGGAAACAAAGGCACACGGCCCGCGCGGAGTTGTGTTACTCCGCCAGCCAATGACAGAAGCAAAAAAAAAAAAATCGTCGTCATGCGGCCTTTTTAACATGACGTCGTACTTGATACCTCCGGAGCGTCTGCTGTTCTTCAAAAGTCTTTTCATCGGCGGAAACAATGAGGTGTGCAACAGACATGGACAAAATGTATCGACTCTGAGCATTTCACTATTCAAAAGTCTGCTGTGCAGTTCATGTCACTGCTGAACCCGTTTTACTCATGAAACTTCACTGCCAACTGAAGTGAAACTTCACAACAAATAGTTGTAGCAAAGCAAGCATGTTATTTCAGTTCAATAATGAATTAGGCATTCGCCATTCAACGATAATAGGCGAGGAGAAAGGTATAAAGTTACACGCTAATAATTTTATTTTTGTAGTTACCGCCGTATTTGGGTAACAGAAGAGGTTTGAAGCAAGAATTATTTGCAGCCTCGCGGAGGAACAGTGGCTGGCGGCTATGAGGGCGCGGGATTGCAGACTTAAGAGGAAGCTTTACCTCGGGTGCTCCTATCTAAATAAATGTAAAAGGAGAATTCGTTTTTCTCAGCAACAACTGCACCAAATGTGACGAGGTTTGTTCCATTTAAAAGAAAAACTTAAACTCTAGTGACTGTTGGTTTCGAATTTTCGATTTATATTGTCAATTTTCATTAAAAATTATCAAAATCGAAAATTTTTAGAAAACGAGACTATCAAGTTTACAACTCTGTCTTTCGGCAACGAAAAATGATATCGCAATTCTGTGAATTGCATCTAGTAGTACATTTAAAGCGGACAAAAGTGATATGTTACATATGAATCTCAAAAAATTTAGCAATATGGAAATACACCTTTTGCAGAACCCTTGTAAACAACGTAACAAATTCACATAAGATGTAAAACGATATATCGAATTTGTCCGCTTTGAATGGTCTAATCGATGCTGTTTACAGAACCGCGACATCTGTTCTTGACGCAGAGCTATGGATTTGTAAACTTCGTGCTTCTATTTTTTTCAAACTGTCGAATATTTGAAAATCTTTGTAACAAAATTCAGGCACTAATTCGAAATTCCTTTTCAAGCAGTCACTTGAATTTAACTGTGTCTCTCAAATGCAACAAATTTCATTAAAATCGGTCCAGGGGTTATCTCAGAAAAACGTTCTTGCGTTTTACGTGTATTTGAATAGGCCGCCTCAGAGTTGGGCCCGAGCTAAAGCTTCCTCTTAAATTGTACCCCACCACAGCAGCGTTTTTTGAAGTATCTCTGGAAGAAATATACAGAAATATATATTTGCAGAACAGTCACAGTTCTTTTCGATCCCTCGTTTACTGCTCTGATAAGTTAAGAGCCACAACCGACTCTTATGGTTATTTGGGAAGTTACGTAACGATGCGTGGCCGCCAGTCGCGTGCAACCGCGTATGGCACAGGAAGCTGCGACTCTGCACGCACTGCGCCCACCGCCGAAGGTTGGAAAAACACCTGCACAAGCACAGCAGTGTCTCAAATGTGGTTATTTGCGGACGACTGCGTTCTCTATAGAGTAGTCACTGGTGACCGTGATGCTGAGATCTTTCAGGAAGACTTGAACAGAATCTCAGAGTGGTGCGTCAAATGGAATATGAATTTGAATTTGTCTAAAACTGTTCATATGAAATTTACAAGAAAGAAAAACCTTGATATGCAACCGTATGTTATTAGGAATGTAATGTTGGAACAGATATTCGAATTTAAATATTTACGTGTTTATTTTACTCCTGCTTTGAATTGGCGCCGTCAAGTCGATTATGTCACTGCTAAAGCATGCAAAATCCTGGGATTTCTTCGCCGAAATGCAAACACTTTTCCACAATCATGTCGGGACATCTTGTACAAGACTTATGTGAGGTCAATTCTGGAATACGCGTGTACGGTTTGGGACCCGCATACTCGTAGAGATAAAGATAAGCTTGAGCGGGTGCAGAACATTGCCGCTCGTTTCGTATGTGGCATACGCGGGGCTCAATACAGTGCATCGCGTACGAAGGAAGCACTCAACTGGGAATTACTAGACATGCACCGTAAGAAGTTGAGGCTGAAGTTTTTCCATGCTATTTATTATTCAGCTGTTCGGGCTGATCGCGAAAAGTTTGTGCGAGAGCCTTTTTATAGATCCGATCGTGTTGACCATGATTTTAAGGTCCGTGAATTTGCGTCAAAAACTGAATTGTTTAGAATGTCTTTCTTTCTTAAAACCATTAGGGAATGGAATAGACTACCGAGTGATGTTGCGAGGGTTGAATCAAATGATGCTTTCTTTTTGATGTTGTAGATTGTAGATGTGCATTGCTAAGGGCATTGCCTTGTTTTTCTTTTTTCGTTTTTCGTTTTTCCTCTTTTGTTATCACTTTTAACACTGTACAGGAGCAGAGGTGTCGTATGTATTTCTTCTTGTACCCCCCCCCCCCCCCCCCCCCCCACTGTAATGCTTTGGCGCTGTGGGTTCCTTAATAAATAAATAAATAAATAAATAAATAAATAAATAAATAAATAGAAGTGGAAACGTTAAGCGGCTCGAATGATAACTGTAGAAGCGTCATTCAGAACACACGGAATTGTCCTCCACTTCCGGCGGCGTTTTCTCTACTCCCTTTTTAAATAAAAAGATGCTGATCCATGAATATTTTCATAAACAATGGTTGCATTTGTTAACTTTCGCTTTTCCTTCCTGTTTGGCTGTTGCCTTGGCTATCTCCCTTAGTACATCACTTAATTTCTCAAGTAGTTGCGACTCTTGTTTCCAGTTGGCAATTTTGCACGAAAAGAGCTGTAGAATTAGGGAAAAACCAGACGAGTTAATAGGTGACAGTCATATTAATTTGCCCATAAGTTTCAAGATTATTATAGGGCTTGATGATGAATGCTATCCCACATGATATTATTTTCCACCTTATCTAGCCCATATCACGGGTATATGGTTCCGAGGATCTCTCAGCGTCGCGGCGAGCCGTCACTCGAGGAAATATTGAAACAAAAGAAAAGTTAAACGCAATTGGCGTTTTATCTGGCCGCAACTCGTTCCACGTGCATACAGACCAGCTGACCACGAACTGAATCCCTTTCTTGGTCCCTGGATCAGTCTACATGAAGAAGGTTGAACTTACGAAGCAACAACGATGGGCGTGACCGTTGAATAGACGGTAACAACTGAATGCATCTCGAGTTAATCGCGCAGGCACCGAATTGATGAGGAAACTGGCCATCACATCCCAGGAGACGCCAATAACTACCGCCATCCAAAAGGAGTGAAAAAGGCAGCAAAATGTTGACCGCCGAATAACTGTCAAGTCGCAACATTGATTTGGCGGCGCATTAGGAATGTGTGTGAGAAATGGTGGCGTGAGCGGGGAGTGGTGGGGGGAGGGTATGCGTCTGAACTTTGGGGGGGGGGGCCGACCCCCCCGCCCCCCCCCCCCCCCCCCCCTTGGGTACGTGCCTGGGCTCCACCCACTCTTGCCCTCGACCCACTACCTACATGTGGCATTATCCCGTCGTCCGAACAAAAGCATCGTCTAGAGGCTGCAAAAAAGGCGTAAGCAAGAAAAACAAAATAAACAAACGAAAAAAAACCAACGCAGACAAAGCGAAAGTACAAAAAAGAAAAATAAGCGTGCCGTTGGCAGAGTCAATGAACACAGAGGCAAGCTCACAAAGATAAATGAAAAGCAGAAACAAAGAAGGGTGAATGAGACAAAAGAAAGAACAAAAACAAAACGAGCGCACTGTGTACGGCTTCATGCGCACAACATGAACTAAGTCCGAGCTCTGTTGTCTTTGTGTCCGGGTACGTGTCTGCGATGTTGTGTCCGGAACCACTTCGTAGTTAACGCCACTGACGCGGCATAGTACTTTATACGGACCAAAATACCGACTCAGCAACTTTTCACAGAGGCCACGGTGGCGAACAGGGGTTCGCGCTCAGACTTTGTCTCCGAGGTTCTAGGCCACGCCCCTGTGGCGGATATTGTAGTGTCCTGCGTCCGTCTGCTGCCGCTGGCCTATGTGCAGCCGCGCGAGTTGCCGAGCTTCCTCGGCACGCTCAGCAAAGTCATCGGCGTCAGTTGCCAAGTGGTCGGCGTCTTGACACGGTACCATAGCATCCGGCATCGTCTGGGCTACGTGACCGTAGAGGAGGCGCAATGATGTGAATCGCGTCGTCGCTTGCATAGCGGTGTTATACGCGAAGGTCACGTAAGGGAAGATCCGATCTCATGTTTTGTGTTGGACGTCGATGTACATGGAGACCATGTCTGTGATCGTGTTATAAAGTCGCTCGGTAAGTTCGTTGGTCTGCGGATGATACGCGGTCGTCGTTCAATGCCTGGTGTTGCTTAATTCAAAAACTTCATCCATAAGATGGGCTGTGAATGCTGTCCCTCTGTCTGTTATGACAGTGGAGGGAACGTCGTGACGCAGTACGATGTGCGCATGAAGAATTGCGCTACCTCTGATCGCCTGCGTCTCAGCATAACGCGTTAAACAGTCAGTCGCGACGATCACGCATTTTTTGCAGTCGGTAGAAAGAGGAAATGGTCCGAGAATGTCTATGCCGACTTGGTCGAAAGGCATATGAGGTGCTTCGATTGGCTGAAGGAAGCCAGACGACTTAACGGATGGTGTCTTTCGGCACTTGCATTCACGACAGCCTTTAACGTACTGTTTGACGTTTGCCGAAACCCCGGGCCAATAGTACATCTTGCTTACTCTAGCGAGTGTTCGTGAGGAGCCTCAATGGCCAAATGTGTGTTCGTCAAGGCAAGCGAAGAGTATGTCGTCTCGCATGTCTCTTGGAATCACCAGGAGCTTGGCACGGCTGTTCGAACAGGCACTCTTGTTATACAGCACGTTGTCTCGTAGGCAGAAGGATGTCAACGAGCGGGACAGATGGCGTGGTACGGCTGTGCCGAGGTCCTCTAAATGATTAGTGATCGGTCGAATCTCAGCGTCGTCACGCTGCCGTCTGATCAAGTCCGACGAACTAATGGCGCCCAGGAAGCCGTAATCGTCCTCTGTTTCCTGACTGACAGGATCAGTGGGTGCGTGGGACAGCGTATCAGCGTCTTCGTGCTTACGGCCAGACTTATAAACGATAGTGACGTCAAATTCCTGTAGCCGCAAGCTCCACCGTGCCAGTCATACTGAAGAGTCGCGCATGCTTGCCAACCCACAGAGGGCATGGTGGTCTGTCACTACTTTGAAGGGATGACCAGAGAAGTAGGGGCGAAACTTGACAATCGCCCACACGATTGCAAGGCACTTTTTCTCTGTAGTCGAATAATTCACCTCGGCACGTGACAGTGAGCGGCTGGCATAGGCTGTAACTCTTTCCCCTCCATCTTGACGCTGGACGAGCACTGCACCAAGGCCAATGCTACTGGCGTCGATATGCACCTCTGTAGCGGCATGGTCTTCAAGATGTGCAAGAACGGGTGCTGACTGTAGGCGCTGTCGTAATTCAGCAAAAGCTGCCTGTTGCTCATTATGCCAGGCAAGTGGCGTGTCGTGCCTCGGCGAGTCAGAGGCTCCGCTATCTTCGAAAAGCTCTTAATAAACCGGCGATAGTAGGCGCACAAACCCAGCAAGCGCCGGACGGCCTTTTTATCGACAGGAGCTGTAAATGCGGCCACAGCGAGGAGCTTGTCTGGATCGGTTCGCACCCCTTTGGCGCTTTCTCTACATGCCTGAGGAACTTGAGCGCTTCATAACCGAAGTGGCCCTTTTCCGGCTCAGGTGCGAGATCTGCCGATCGGATGGCTGCCAGCACACTCCGCAGGCGGTGAAGTTGCAGCTCGAACATTTCAGAAAATGCGACCACATAATCAAGGTACACAAGACAAGTCTTCCACTTCAGTCCAGTGAGGACAGTGTCCATCATTCGCTGGAAAGACGCCGCAGCTGAACGCAAGCCAAAAAAAAAGGACTCGAAATTCGTAGAGACCATCTGGAGTCACAAAGGCTCTTTTCTCGCGGTCTTGTTCGTCTACCTCGATTTGCCAGTATAGTTACTTTTTAAATCGAAAGAAAGAAAATAGTGCGCACGCCATAGCCTATCTAACGATTCGTCGGTACGCGGCAGCAGGTACACATCCTTTTTAGTCACGTTGTTGAGCTTCGGGTAGTCGACAGAGAAGCGGAGCATTTCGTCTTTCTTTTTGACAGGAACGACTGGGGACGAACACGGGCTGTTGGAACGTTCGATGACGCCATCGTCAAGTATCTCCCGGACCTGCGTACGTATGGCTTCGCGTTCTTTTTGGTGACGCTCATTAAGACTGCTGGTGCATCGGGCGTGCGTCCTCGAACGTGATGATCTTGTGTCTAGTGATGGGAGCCTGGCGTACTTTTGAAGAACTCGCGAAGCAGGTCGGGAATTCATGCAAGAGCTTGAGCAGTGCTGTCTGGCTATCGGTGGACAGTTCAGAATTGATGTCGATATGGCCCAGAGACGTGTCTGCTGTCTCCACTACTTTCGACGTGAAACTGTTGTTAACGTTTGCTACTTCGCCTGCAAACGCTATCGAAGTGCCGCGGAAAAGGTGTCGATGGTCGTTGCTAAAGTTGGTAACAAGCAATTGCAATTGGCCATCACGAAGCAGTATAACGTTTCTAGCCACACAAACACCTTGCTTCAGGTGTTCCTAATTAGTTTCGCCCACCGCTTCGTCATCGCGTAAGCCACAGCATGCGACGTCGACGAGGATACTGGCTCGTGGAGGAAGCGCTACACTGTCTCCAGAAACACGAAGTACGTCGGCACGCCTTTCATCCCCCTGCACGTAGATTGCTCGGTCGGCTTATAATGTGATACGACGTTCTTGAAGATTAATAATAGCTCCATACTCCTGCAGGAAGTCAATACGAAGAATAACGTCGCGGGAACATACGCGCAAGGCAAGGCAACACGCTACAAATGTAGATCCTTCAATTTCAGCTCTAGTCGTGCAGGCGCCTATTGGGGTAATGACGTGGCCACCAGCCGTCCGAATCTGTGAGTTATACGAGGGCGTGGTTACCTTATTCAACTGCGTTGCCACTTACCCTCGTAATATAGAGTAGTCTGCGCCGGTGTCCACTAACGGCGTAACCGTCAATAGTCACTGCTGCATCGAGAGAAAGCGGGTAGTCTGTTCCGCTGCAGGTCTATCGGGGGTCTTCAGCACTTCGAGCGTCAGCGACCTCGCCCCCAAAGATCGCTTTAGTTAGTTTTCCCGGCGGGGTCTGGGTTACCGCGCGGTCGAATGCCGCTGGGGCGGAGGTGAAAATCGTCTCGTAGACGGTGACCGCGACTGCCGCCCGGCACGCGGTGGCAACCGCTGCTGAGAGAGGTAGTCCTCAATGTTCTGGGGTCGCTGGCCGTATCGGGACGGCAGCGAGCACACGGAAAAGCTGTGACTTCCAAGGTGCCGGTATGCACACTGGCGGTACAGCTGGTCAGCTTCACCGCAGTGGAAGCACAGAGGCCGGCCATCGGGTGTGCGACAAACATCCGACTTCCGAGGGGATGTGCCTCTATCGTCGATGTAGTGGACCGGCTGCTGCGGACGATGGGCCACTGGAGCGGCATGAGCAAAGGGCGGCGGCGGCGTGTACCCGGTTTCGCAATACGATATCGCTGCACCGACTGAAGTGACACTGTAGGAGCAGCACGAACGAACAGCGGTGGAGAGGGGGCAGGGTGCTTTAAGGATTCCGCGTAGGTCACTCGGCGGTATTCAGGAGGTCCACCCGCAGCATTGTCAGGAGGCAAGGTATCACGGAGGGCCTGGTGCAGCTCGTCCTTGATAACGCTTGTAAGGGAGCTTACCGTAGGATGCGGTGTTGGTGTGACGCCGGCCTTTTGCAACTCTTCACGCACTACAGAGCGTATGAGCTCTCTCAGACAATCACTGTTGCTTCCGATGGTCGTGAAAATGTCAGCAGCGGTCGTGCTGTTCACTTGCCTCTCATACAGATTGGACCGATGCAGAAGCATCTTTTCCAGGGTTACGGCCTCGGACAAGAACTCCGCGACTGTCTTCGGAGGGCTCCGCACGAGATCAGCAAATAGCTGCTCCTTGACGCCCGCGCACAAGATGACGTAACTTCTCCTCCGTCATTCCTGGGTCACCTCATCTGAAAAGGCGCGTCATGTTTTCGATGTATGCAGTCACAGTTTTGTTTGGCAACTGGACGTGGACCAGAAGCGCTCGTTCCGCTCGTTCGTGGCGATCAGCACTGGTGTAGGTCTCCAGAAACCGACGACAAAATTCGTGCCACGACGCAGCACGCGTCGTCCATTGGACGGCCACGCGCTCGAAGTCGACCATCCAGTCTTCGGCGTCTTCGAACACTGCGCCATGGAGCGTCGTCGGGATCCGTGGGCTCTCAAGTGTATACCGATTGAACATAGTGCTCTCCGTAGCGGTTGGGGCGCGCTAAGCGGAAGCGCTACTCATACCGGTTGAAGTGGTGGGAACCGTAGCGTCGACGACTTCCGGGGCTAGTCCCCTGATCTTGCGACTGCCTCGATGCACGGGAGTGTCGACTGGCACTGGATTCGTAGTGTGGATCCTTAGAGTGGTTTGCAACATCCGTGAGGGCAACCCCGAACCTTCAGCAGTTTGTCACGAGCCTCCGGAAGTACTCTTGGGGGTTTAATAAACCACACAGCAGCCCGCTCCAGGAAAAAGCATTCGTCGGGGTTGGCTCGCTGCTGCTGATGATGATGACCTTGATGAGTTTGGCGCACACCCACTCACGCGGATTGGCCAATAGTCGGGCAGACTTTACATATGTGTTCAGGTAATAAATTTATAAATCTATAATTTTGTTGCATAAGTTGAAGCGAGGTAAGTTCAAAACAATTCAGTAGCCAATGAAATAGGTTTGATTCAATAATGAATGAAGGCCGAGCTGTCGCACTGTAATTTCCAATGTCATTTTTCTCAAGGAGGAGAAACGCCGGCATTCTAGTAAGTAGTGTTCGATCGTCTTTAATGAGTTGCAAAAATGGCACCGCCGATTACGATACTCCGTAATGTGAAACTTGAGCGCAGCTCTATACGCGTTTTCATTGTACTATATATTGGATGGCGCGGACAATCTGTCTCTTGCGGCTCGTTGGTAATGGAGCGAAGTGTGACGCGACTACCTCAGTAATCAAGATATCGCGAGAGGCAGTGCATGGATGACGCGTGGGCGCGATTCAGAGCAGCCGCCACAAAGAGACCTCCGCTCACGTAGCGCGTTGTTTCCATATTGGCGGCGACGAGTTACGGAGTCGCCATCTGTCGGAAGCGCCTCACTTGCGTAGTATGAGGGATCACGCGGCTTGCTCCTGGTGGGTTTCGTTTACGGCGTTCAATAAAAACACCACGCGGCCGGCAGCCCTCCTGGGCATTTATGCAGGTACTCTAAAAATGAGGGAAGTTTTTGACCGTCAATATAACAATCTTGGGCAAACTGAAAGCATAGAATCGTTTACAGACGCTATCTCTTTACCGAATACGTACAGTACGTGAATGCCACTGCGCGCGGTCGCCGCGATGGAGTCTCCCGAAACGGCTTCTTGCATGAAAGGTAGGCAAACGGTGAAAGCAAACTATGTGAAATATGTTCTGACAGTGGGCTGTCTGTATAACCAAATGGGGCATAACAGAATGGAGCCTCAATCCAGCGATCGCACGGGTTTGCCGTGGCCGACTGCGCGTCTGCGTGCTTGTCCGCGCACAATGTTCTGGTTTCGCTATGAGCGCGTTTTCGCACCATGCCGTGAGCTTTAGGCCGCAGCATATGAGCATTTGACAGTACTCTAGCAACCATTGTTGTGTGGACGCTATCAAAACTGTTCAAAAATAATTCCGTTATAGAGACTTCAACGCCTAGCTACGGCGACTGTGATGTGCCGTCGCGACGATTCCTACTTTTTCGTCTTCTAAATTCTTGGACTTTTCAATATTATTTCTCAAGTTGCGTCGCACTGTGTGTTTATCGGTCTTCTCAGCGTGCAATTTTCCTCTGCTTGACTTTCATAATCCCGTGCATTAGTTCATAACACAAGCATGGCCATATGCTGTGCCTTTTTTTTAATGTGCGTCTTACTGCTCCCTTTTCGTTCCAGTGAACTTGCCAATATCTAGCATCAACAAGTTCATAGACTAAGCCGTCGTGACATTAGCCGGCCAGTGGGCGCGGGCGAGCGTCTCAGTGCGCGTTTTCTGCTACTAACCGAACATCGCGCAGTCCCGGCGCCATATCAGAAATGTTCCTCGCGTCTGTGCTTGCTGCATATCCGAGTTCTAGCCGATGGCTGTCTGCCGGTTTTAAGTTTCGCTAGCCAAGCTTCACGCAGCTCCTTTCCCTGTGGCTATGTGTGAATAAGGCTGACACCGGGCTCCGTTGCGTGCGTCCTGCACTGCGACACCGAGCAGTAGCCTACCATGCTGCACGCCTCCAAAGGCACCCACTACCTATTATAGTACTTTCAAATGCTGTCAAGCAGACTACAGAGCATTCAAGGCCAAGCCCTTCGAACATGTCTGGGGCTACCTCGAAATGCTTCAACTGTGGCGACAATTGCCATCGCGAGAGACCATTTAATATTGACCTATATAGATATCGACGCACTCCGGGCGCATGTTCGCCATATATCCAGAGTCCCTGACCACCACCTCGCTCGCTTGCCTGAGAAAAGACCCAAAGCAGCGTTCTCCAGATCAATTTCGGCTAACCGGCACTCTTTGTCTTTGAGGCACTCACCCGGAACAAGAACGCCATTCCTTATGTGGTGCTTGAAAAAGCCTCCTGTTTACCTTGCTGTTCCAGTAATAGTGGAGAAAGCTAGCCTGGCCACCGCGGCTCTCAAGCAGATCACATTGAAACTTTTGCATTGTTCATACGCTAACCGAATCCATGTTTACACGGACGGTTCCGTCTCGGAAAACTCTACGGGCGCCGTTGTTCTACCATCTCAATCGGTCGTCATCAAGTTTAAGACTTCACACGTAACGACATCAACAGGTTCCGAACTGGCCGCTCTTCGCGCTGCTGTCGAATATATTGAAAAGGAACCGCCCAACAAATGGGCAATATTTTGTAACTGGAAAGCAGCACTCCAGAGCTTGCGAAGTTTACGACGTGGCAATTATGAACAGCTGGTGTGACAAATCAACGAAACCTGCCATTGCGCTTCTGAACGAGGACATGATATCATATTTCAGTGGCTACCGGGACATTTTGGCATCGTTGGTAATCACCTCGCCGATGACGCTGCCCGATGTGCCCAGGCTGGCTCACCGACACTCCTTATACCTTTATCGAGAGTTGACGCTGCAAGAGAGCTTCGCAGTCTCGCTCGTACCATCACGTTAAGTTACTGGCATACACCACAAAACTCTAAGTGTCGTTTATACAGCCTCGACCCATCACTGAAACTTAAATTACCAGCGAACCTTCCATGACGTGACGCAACACTGCTGTGTCGGCTGTGCGTAGGAGTAGCATTCACCAACTCCTACAGCTATCGTATTGGATTGGCGGATTCACCAATGTGCGCTAAGTGTCAGTGTGAAGAGACCATCAGTTACCTTCTGTGCCACTGTTCTCGCTGGGATAATCAACATGAGACTCTTCAGTGTGCTTTGAATTGACTGGATGACAGGCCATTTACAGTAGCGAAGATCTTGGGAGCCTGGCCTCACAGTTCATTAGCCCAGAAAGCAGTTCGAGCACTTTTTCGCTACCTGAAGGCAACAGACTTGAGTGCCCGGCTATAGACATCTTACACCTAAGTTCTCTCTCTCTTTCACTCCCCATTCTCCTCCCCACCTGTAGGGTAGCAAACTGGACTCAGTCTGGTTAACCTCCCTGCCTTTCCTTCTTCCCTTCTCTCTCTCTCTGTCAAGCAGACACTCAAGGCGGTAAAGCCTCGCGACTTAATCAAAACCGCGGCGCAGGTGCAACTTTAAACTTTCGTTTTCAGCTCGCTTCGGCGCTTCCGAAGCAGCCGACGCGGCCGCTGTGTCCACGTGAACCCTCATGTCACGTCCCGCCGACGGTGGCGCTAGCTTTTCCAGTGGTCGAGCTCGCCGCCAATGTGGTATCGGTGGACGGGCTCGCCACATGTCTAATAGATGGCGTCATCGGTGAACAAACGACGCGCGCTCTCTGGCGCCATGTCGCGTAGCGATTGTCGCCGCAGAACACGTCTTGCGCGGCAATACGCTTTTCTTCTTACGCTTTCGCCATACCTTCCCCCTCCGCTTTCCGCCTTATGGTTCCGCTGTATGCTCCTCCTCTGTTTTCCTCGTCGCTTTCCCTTAGCTATCGCCGTCTTTCATCTGCCGCCGCGCTCCGAATTCGTTTTCATCCTTCGCTGCTCTCGTTCACTTGGTTACTCTGAGGACGCCGAGGGAGGCCGACGCAAAAAGCAGGAACGGGCGCCTAAAAGCTGTGCTCTAAAAGACAGAATCCACTGTAGGCCGCCGAGCAGGCGTTAAAGTACGCCAACTTCTTGAGGTCGCTCGTGTGTGCTGCTGCAGCACGCAGTACGCTTAGCGCCGCGTTGTCTTTTATGTACAGTCTCTCGTGACGTAACGCTTATCTCTGCGCAGTGGTGTTGACTCGCTCCCCTCTCCCGGAGAGAAACATGTTGCGCTATCAGTCCCGATGTGCTCTTACTTTCCGGTTCTGCTAACTGCGATACATATTACCATTGCACGACACATCGCACGTGTGGCAGTGACACAACACCTACATGGTACGTATTTGCACGTACACGTTACTTGTACAAGCTCACGTACATAGTACAACACAACACGTGCAAGGTTTGTGTTGTGGCCACCGCCAATGCTGCTAGTGAAAATTTACCAAGCTGAATATAACGAGTCATCGTCGATGAGAAGATCTGCAGGGTCCACAATAAACACCAGTCGTCTTCTCCAGTAGAGTAGATAACGTATTTCGCATTGAGCGAGACATGTAGTCCTGATGTACACAGCAAAGTATTGGGAACTCCTCGCGCCCTAAAGAATAGCAACAACGCAACCACTTACAAGTCCCTTCTTCTTTTATCATATACGCACAGAATGCTTCGACAAGTTGCGCTCTTACCTTCAACCTCTCCACTGCTGGCGCTTGGACTTAATGAATGCTGCTAGGGATGAAAGCAGTCGAACACCTGAGCCAGAAACAGTAGAACAATTACATTTGCCCTGCAAGAGTCTTCCGTTTCCGCAATCACGTGGTTGGCGAGGACTCATACCGCCTTTGTTCCGGCTACAAAAGCGGGCAACGGCAGTCCTGTGAGGAGAATTTTACTGTGCAGCACGCATATCAGCAGCCCATTGTTTCGATCGCGCTACGTGCTGAAACGTCGAGGGGACGGTAATGAAATATATCAGCGGCCGTGCACATTTGTAAGAAGCTGTCCCCGACCCGAAGCACGCCAATGCGCGACTCACACTCGACACACAGCCTTCTTCTCCGTTGGACCTTTTTTCTTCCTCATGCTACTGCGATCACTTGACATTTTGACGACGATATACTCTGAATTTATGAGGCGAAGTCGGGATTGAATTCAGAATGGACTGCCGAAGTAGGGAGCACGTGCCAGTTGCCGTGGGGACACACAGTAACCGGGCATGGACACCATAGGAATGATATGCCGAACATGGGATGCGGGCGCACTCCCCATAGCGAAACATCTTGGTCTGGGAATTTTCTAGAGGCTACCGGTACATTTTGCAGCAACAACGCGCCTATACACACAGACACACAGCCACACCATCGCTGCAAACTACCTTCGTTACGGTCACGTAGCAGCGATGGGATTTCTTCGGTGAGCCAGGCACCTTTGAGTATTTGTACAAAGATTCCATATTCCTCCTTTTCCCTAACGTATTGTAGTGTGCCATAACATGATATAATGAAGAGTTCATTATGTTCTGCACAATACTATCACCGTCAAACCGCATCCTTTGCCATTTTTGCTGTTCGAGAAAGCACAGTGATTGCACTGTGCATTGTCATATATGCTTCAGTGCGGACCCGTTATCATGCCCATCCCACCACAGTGCCTACAGCGTCGAAAACTTCATGGGTAGATCACGTGTGAGCTTTAAGATAACTATTTTTGTGAGAGTTGGTGAGATCGCGAACGGTAGGTGTTTCGGGGAGTTTCCAGCTGAAATTGCGGCATTGCATCTTAACGACATGGTGGTGGTCAAGACATGACGATGACATAAACGATAACTTTTTAATAAAAGAAGGCAACTCGGCATGGTTTCAACTGGGGAGCTCCTCTCAAGTAAGTGCATCGTGGTGAATGATAAATTGCGAACTCAGAAGGTGAGAAGCGGCAATCGGAGAAGCAGTTAGCATTTGAAATGCATGCTTCCTTGCACGACTTCTTCAAGAGACTAGCATTAGGTGATAGTTGAAGGCAAAGGCACGAAATAAAACACAGGATATGACAGAGGAAGAAATAAAGTGAATGATTATTGTGTATAGAGGCTGACCGCTGCAGGACGCGAATGTGTTGTGCAGTTGGTGCAGTAGTTTTACTGCGCGTATTTAGCTGGCTGTTCATACTATATTGTACTTTAAGTGAAATTTTGCAAGCTTTTTCTGCACCTCGTTCCGGTAAGAGTAGTTGTGAATACGAACGCTATTCGCTCCTATATTCAGGTACGTTTTAAAGCAAACTTTAAAGCAACTGACGAAGGGAATGCTCGTGGCAAGTGCCTCGCAATATTTGGTTAATGGGCAGCAAACCCAGACTAGTGGCTAAGAATTGCCAAACATATTAAATCTCCAGTGCTTTATAATCCGAGCGTTTGAATAATAGTTGAATTAGTTCAAAAAATGGCGGAACGGACGTGAGAAAACTGGTACAGCATCCTCAAAGTCGCTTATCTTGTTTGGAAAAATTCGCAGCCTAAGTTCTACAAACAAACACGATGAATTCTTCTGCTGGATAAGAATTGGAACAACTCGATGTGCTACTTGTTCTACCAGTTCAATTGCCAGTAGCGACAGTCGCTTCGCATGTAATCGAATAAGCTATGCTGAGAGCCGCTAATCACTGCTTTCCCGGTTGAGTATTGAGGCTTGCAGTCTCCTGTGATGAACTCTATCCATTTTTCGCTAGCAATGGATTCATGGTACGATTCCACCTCCTGGTTAGGTAGCATATTTGAATACGAGGTAAATACGAGTACGAGGCTCGAAGGTGTAAGCAGAGTCTGTGAAGGGCTGCGGAGAGTTGCCCTACATGACTATTAGGATCAACTTAGCGGAAGCATTAAGACAAAAGAATGATGACACGAAGAAGCCATTGCGTGTGGCTACTCAGTGAGCAAAGGGCGTGGAGTTTCTTACAATTACCAGAGGGAACTGTAGCGCTTGTGTCTACGGGAGCTGCAAGTAGGGCGGTTCAGCCAGGAGGGAATGATGGTTAGCACATGAATTTGCCTAAACGTCGCCGTTGTCGCTTCAAATGGCTTCGTAACTTTGCAAACTGGTCATTTGGAAGAGAGTACGCCGTCACAAATGATTAGGTAAACATTACTAAAATTGTGTGACGGCAGGCTTCGAACACAGGGCCTCAGCACAGGAGCCTGGTATTGAAACAATTACGCCACGCACGCATGGACCAGCGGAACCCCTGTACTTAGCTGCGGCAATGCGCGTTCGCAGAGTTTCATTGCCTTCGGCACTGAAATAGAAGTGTAGATTGCTCTGAAATTTAGGCCACTCAAGGCAGGCACACCGTAAAAAATGATGCCATAAGAAGTTATGAAGCCACAAGCATAAAGATCAGACAAATGGATGCACTTCCCACTATTCTCATGGTTGCTGTACGATCGCAGCGCCAGAGTTCCCTCTAGTAATTATTTTATGGAACTCTTAACCTGAAACCAGGAGCACCAGTTGCTACAAGCGAGCAAGAATTCCAATGCCAGCGTATCGATGTATCCCGATATTGGCGACAGACAAGTGCCTAGTGCCTGCTTGCTTTTTGCGCAAGAAAGACAAGGCAAGCGGAAGGGCAGACTGGCAGACGGTGCCCTCTCTCGCAGGTGGAGAGAGCAGAGAGTGCGCGTGAGTGATGGCCTTATTAGCATAAGGCGTTTAATCTACAGGGGCGATAATATCGCTGGTCGGTAAGAGTGCTGTTCATTACGCCAGTGCTTAAGTTAATGGTCTATGAACGAACATCATTACACGACAGTGGCCATGGTCTCACGCTGCGCAGCGACTCACTTGTTCCTATACTCTCCTCTTCAGCTTCTTTGATCTACGCGGCTGATTTCTTTTGCTGACCTCCTACACTCTGTATTTTCTAAGTCTCAATGAGCGCATTGATCATAACTCGACTAGACTGGGCTCTACGTGTATGGATTTCTTGTTGGCATTCGAAAGCTCCATTCCCTCACAGCAATGCAGTTCTACGTACATTTACGTACAGTAAGCAATAATCGGTTTGCCCAACCGATATCGGAGCGCGCTTCATTGGGGTTCATACTGCACGCGTTGAAAATAATTACTGGATCAAGTGGATCCGAGAAGTCTCCAGGCTCAGACATTGGTTTATTTATCACGTCCACGGGGTGTCTCGTTCTTCAAAAGACCCCACCCGCAGCTGATAGTTCACTTCCTTAATTGAAGAGACGGTGATAAACGATCCCCCAAGACAACCCGTGTCGAATACAGCGTTACGCGTTCCCGATAAAGAAGTTCTATCAGAAGGCGCACACTCTGTATGTACACACAGGGTGTTTCATCTAACTTTAGCCAGAGTTAAAAAATGTACAGATGCACTCTAAGACGACACAACCAAATGCATGTTGCTCACTTTTGTATTTAGTGTGTCGCGGCATTTTCTGTATTTTGCTTAATTAGATAATTAGTCAAGATTAATTAACCAAACTTTTAAGCAACGAAGCTAGGAAAAAAAATTCCTATTAGAAAGTTGTAGAGCGCTTTACAAAACGTCCAATTAGACAGTTTCTAACTTCCTATCTATTAATTATTAGTGTTTTTTCAGCTCACTGCGGATGTCCGCGAAGTACAAAATCATACCACGTGACATACCCGCTTGAGCGCCGTGATTGCAGCGCTCCCAAACTGTCTACGTACAAACGAACATAGCATCTAGCAGAGCGTGTTGCCGCTTAAAAGGCGACAGGGCAGTGACGAAGGCGCTGGCTACGCGATTTACGCCAGCGATGTGCTTCCCTCGCGTCGGTTCATGATAGCGATAAGCAGACGCAGCGGCAGCACACCTGGCTAAATGCTAGGTTCGTTAGTGCGCGGAACGCATGGAATCAGTGCAATCACGACGCGCAAGCGGGCATGTCACGCTGTGTTTTTTTTTTGTATTTCGCAGGCATCTGCGGTTAGCTGAAGAACACGAATACTTGATAGAAAGACAGAAACTGTTTATTCGGACGTTTTACAAACCGCTCTGCAATTTTCTAATTGGAATTTTTCCTTAGCTTTGTTGCTTCAGAAGTTGGTTAATTATTCTTCACTAATTATCCAATTAAGCAAAATACAAAAATAGCGTGACACACTATACATACAAAAGGGAGCAACAGGACGAGAGCAGCAGGACGAAAACCGGCGACAAAATAACCACACCATCTAAGCAGCAGATACACGTTTTCCACTTAAGACTACGCAAAAGGTTGTCCTTGATGCGCTCAAATCTTGCGGGGGTGTTGCAAAGCCTGAAAGGCATGACACGAAATTCATATACGCCATCCGGTGTTACAAAAACCGTTTGAGGTTGATCTTCTGGTCTTCGGCTTCAAAAGCCACTGCGTAAGTCGACAGAAAAGAACTCCACGTATTGGAGACAGTCAAGGGCATCGTCAATTCTCGGTAGAGGGTAAACAGCTTTGCGAGTTATTAGGGAGTTTTAGAATAGGGGCCCCAATAGTTTGGGGCCCCAAAGAGCTTTGCGGGTGCTAGCGTTGGGGCACGTAGGAGTGAAGAGTTTTAGAATAGGGTTTGACGTTTGCGGATAGCGTCTTGCGCTGACAGCGCCACTACGGCGTCAAAAAAAAAACTATTAGAAATAATTAAATAAAATATACCATTTTATGATAGGAATAATAATTTTTACTTGCGTGTATTCGCGTTTAATTACAATTTAGAGGTTATTCTCTGTAAGCAGCAAACAATTAGTTGCGCTTAGTTTTCAGCAAACCAACTTTACTAGCCTTCACCAGCCAAGCTTAGCCTTGTTAGGCCTATGAGCCATAAAATCCACAATTGAATTCAAAATCCGCGGCGTCTAATGAGTCAATCTTCATAACACACGCTAGTTGAGAGAAAGCGATAACCGCACTCACTTCTCCTAGCTTGCGAACTTCACGCGTTACCGCGAATCGAACCCAGTTTTGTGCTAGGTTAAGAGCCGTCGCTTCGATGGGTGCCGCCATGTTTGCCGACGCAAAGCTTTTGGGGCCGCTATTTGGGCTCTCGCTAAATCTGTGAAATAGCGTTCCCAACGCAAAACCCAAACGGAGTTTGCGTCTTGCGCATGCGCAGTGGCTTCGACGCTATTTCTTTGGGGCCCCAAAACGTTTGGGGCCCCTATTCTAAAACTCTCTATTTTTTTAAGACGACGGTAATAGACACAGGATCGAATCGATCCATCTTTCCTCTTCACAAGAACTATTGGAGATGCCCAAGGTTTTATTCGAAGGCTGAATGACGCCGCGCTTGAGCACGTCAGCGACTTGGTCATCGATACCATGGCGCTCTGTCGCGGATACACGACATGGTTTTGGTCACAGTGGCACACTGGTATCCGTGTCGAAGCAATGACAAACAGTTGACGTGCGGCCCAAGGGAGCATGCTGGCAGTCGAAAGAAAAACGGAACTCGTCGAGAAGGCGTAGAAGCTGGGCGCGTTGGGAAACAGTCAACGTATCGGCGATGGAGCTATTTAGAACATCGGTGGAAGTCGGCTGTTGCGCGGGCTTGCAGGCCCATCCGGTGACTTCATGAGTGGTGATGGAACCACTCATGAAGTCACCTTATCTTTACACACTTATCTTGGGCACGCACAAACGAACCTATCATTTAGCCAGGTGTGCTGCCGCTGCGTCTGCTTATCACTATCATGAACCGACGCGAAGGAAGCACATCGCTTGCATGTCAATGACGGCAGCAGGGTCGACACACTTTACGCGGCCAACGTACTCCCCACGAAGTAAAGTGAGGGGACATGACAATTGCTTGGAAAGGAGAGCATGAACGCCGGCATTACCTTCCAAAGAAGCGAAAGGCAGCGGGCAACATTTGCGACGAACTAGAATGGCAGACGGCGTAAGAAGTGCGCTTACATCAGCAACAATGTTGCAAGAAATGGCGGAAAGGGCAGATGAGTGCGGTGTAATTGCAACGTCTTAGGCAACAAATACTTTATCTTGAGCTTCACGAGCGTCAAGAAGGGGGGCATCGCAAAGCGCTTGAAATTCCACTTAGCACGAGAACAAATATGACGGTTTTATTACGGGAAAGTCCCAGCCCAAAATAAGATCGTGGGAACAAGAATACAGCCCCATAAAAATCGACTATGTAGAGAAGGCTCTTAATAAACACGAGCACTACACGTACCCACAGACGTGATGCGGTCGGCGCTGGCAGTACGAAGTGATATGTTTGACAGTGGCATCGTAACTTTTCTCACAAAACGGCAATGTTTGCCACTACTAATTGAAACTGCGGCACCAGTGTAGATGAGGGCGAGTGCAGCGATGCCGTCCACATACACGTCAATAACATTATAGTCGGAGAAGGGAGAGGCCTCCGTCTTTTCGTGGGTATCACGCAATTCCTGCCTCTGAAACTACGGCGATTAGTTCCCCTGTTTCGGCCTAGAGGAACGACGACGCATCGGCGAAAGCGAGCGGCGTCTAGGCGATGGCGAATGGCGGTCAACAAGAGGGCGGCAGTCGGAGTACGAAGGCATCTGGCCAGGGTTCCGGTATGCAGAGGATGACAGGCACGGCAAAACATATAGAACAGGGTAGAAGCTACGGCGGTAAGATGGTGCGTGGCACCGGCAAAATTGTGCGATGTGTCCTGGTAGACCACACGAAAACGAAATTGGCCAGTTGTCGGGAGTGCGCCATTGTCCCCTGCTGTGTTGGTGTCTCGGCTGAACGAAGCGAGAAGCTGGATACAGTGGTACGACTGATGGGAATGGCACGAATGTCTGAGGTGGTGGCCGTACGATAGCCTCAGCATAGCTGAGAGGTGCATTCACCTCGGTATAGGCAACGGCAGTCGGCATCGGTGGAGCCTAGCGGGCAGAAGGCAGAGCTGCGCATACTTGCTCCTGTATGATCTGACAAAGGTTGGTAGGCAAAGGAGAGAGTGGTTGCACGGCTGAGGACCGCAGCGAAAGCTGACGAGCGACCTCAGCAAGGACGAACTCCTTTATCTGTCAAAGCAGGGAGTCCATGTTAGGAGCGGTGGCCATGATCAAGAGGATTTTATTGGACACAGGTGGGCGCCGCGTGAGAAGACGTTGTCGGTGGAGCTCTGGCAAAGCTCAAGAGCAAACCTCTGGAGCTCTGGCAAGCTCAATTCTGGCAAAGCTAAATGACCTGAGAAGCCGTGCCTGGGTTTTTCGACAGCAGCATAAGAAAGGCATCATCGAAAATGCCCTTCATGATGTCACGTACCTTGTCCGCCTCCGCCATCGTTGGGTTGACACGCCGGCAGAGATCGACGACATCCTCTATGTAGCTGGTGAACGTTTCACCAGTTTTCTGGGATCGGCTTCGTAGGCATTGTTCAGCGCGAAGCTTGCGCACAACAGGGCGGCTGAAAGCTTCTGTGATGCTGGTTTTGAAGCTTGTCGACGTGAGGAGATCGGCTTCGTAGTTTTTAAACCACGGCTTCGTGACGCCCGTTAAGTAAAGGCCGTGGTGTTTAGCTTGAGGGGATTGTCTTATTGGTTGGAGGTGCTCGCTTTTTCATGCGATTCCAGCGAATCTGCGACGTCTGTCACATCAGTGCCTCTGAAGATGGCTGGCGAAACCGGTGAGGATGTCTGACTGGCGTCGTCAGGCATAGCGGACGGCAGAGTCCGGCTGCGTAATTCCAGGATGGTCGAAAACCGCAGGAACCTCCAACAAAATCTAAAGCGAGCGAAGGACACGACACGAGAGCAGCAGGAAGCGTTGACAGCGTTTTTCAACCGTAGCAGCCCAGGGAATCTAGAGCTCACGCCTCCCTGGAGATTGGCGATGTTGCTTCAGCGCCGAGCATATATATATATATATATATATATATATATTATAATACCGAGGCCGACCAAGTTGTCCAGCGCTGTTTATTCCCAAAAAAAGGCACCGCCCCAGCTCATGCATGAAGAAGCAGAACAGGCAACATGAGGATGGCTATGTACAAATGAAAACGACGAAGTACGTTAATAGTGCTTACACACACACACACATATATATATATACATGAGCCTCTTTCTGTTCCTTCGTTAACCGCTCTTTGGCGATAAGAGTTGGGCGGTTAAACAACGTATTACCAACTGGCGTAGGAGACATGTGGCAGATAAGGAAGCAGATGAAGACTCATTAGACCATCCGCTCATACATAGGCCAGCTCTCAAACTAAAAGTCGGCTGTCGGTTTCGGTTACTTGGTCTCTCTCTCTCTCTCTCTCTCTCTCTCTCTCTATATATATATATATATATATATATATATATATATATATATATATATATATATATATATATATATATATATATATATATATATATATATATATATAGAAAGCATTTGATTCTGTCGAAACCTCAGCAGTCATGGAGGCATTACGGAATCAGGGTGTAGACGAGCCCTATGTAAAAATACTGAAAGATATCTATAGCGGCTCCACAGCCACCATAGTCCTTCATAAAGAAAGCAACAAAATCCCAATAAAGAAAGGCGTCAGGCAGGGAGATACGATCTCTCCAATGCTATTCACAGCGTGTTTACAGGAGGTATTCAGAGACCTGGATTGGGAAGAAATGGGGATAAAAGTTAATGGCGAATACCTTAGTAACTTGCTATTCGCTGATGATATTGCCTTGCTTAGTAACTCAGGGGACCAACTGCAATGCATGCTCACTGACCTGGAGAGGCAAAGCAGAAGAGTGGGTCTAAAAATTAATCTGCAGAAAACTAAAGTAATGTTTAACAGTCTCGGAAGAGAACAGCAATTTACAATAGGCAGCGAGGCACTGGAAGTCGTAAGGGAATACATCTACTTAGGGCAGGTAGTGACTGCGGATCCGGATCATGAGACGGAAATAATCAGAAGAATAAGAATGGGCTGGGCTGCGTTTGGCAGGCATTCTCAGATCATGAACAGCAGGTTGCCATTATCCCTCAAGAGAAAAGTATATAACAGCTGTGTCTTACCGGTACTCACCTACGGGGCAGAAACCTGGAGACTTACGAAAAGGGTTCTACTCAAATTGAGGACGACGCAACGAGCTATGGAAAGAAGAATGATAGGTGTAACGTTAAGGGATAAGAAAAGAGCAGATTGGGTGAGGGAACAAACGCGGGTTAATGACATCTTAGTTGAAATCAAGAAAAAGAAATGGGCATGGGCAGGACATGTAATGAGGAGGGAAGATAACCGTTGGTCATTAAGGGTTACGGACTGGATTCCAAGGGAAGGGAAGCGTAGCAGGGGGCGGCAGAAAGTTAGGTGGGCGAATGAGACTAAGAAGTTTGCAGGGACGACATGGCCACAATTAGTACATGACCGGGGCTGTTGGAGAAATATGGGAGAGGCCTTTGGCCTGCAGTGGGCGTAACCAGGCTGATGATGATGATGATGATATATATATATATATATATATATATATATATATATATATATATATATATGAGAAGACGAAGAGAACGAGGAGTTGGAGAGACCGAGCTTCGCTACTATCACGCTACGATCATCGTTCATCACCTGTAAATAACATCATGTCTTCGCAACTCTTCGTAACAGTTGTGGTGGAAGGTACGGGGTAATCGACACCCGAAGACGGAGGCGGAACCAGATGTTCTTCGACGGCTCAGTCGAAGAACTTCTGTATATATCTATATGTATTTATTTATTTACTTACATGTACCTTACAGGCCTTCGAGAAGGCATAGTGTAAGGGGGGAAATACGGTAACATATTAGTATGGAATCGGGAAAGAAATAAACATCAGCATAATGAAAGGAGTACGCACAGAACATGGAAAATTAATACATTAGCAAATAGAATATGTAGAGCAATAACCATGAATGGTAAACAACAACATAATAACATAATAACATTGTAAACGTTTTTGAATGTTATGCAGTAGTAAGTATTGTAAAAAAATTGGGGGCCCGGAAATTGTTTAACTTGTAGAAAAAATGCAAGAAAATTACAAAAGACATGACGTGTTTAGACGGTTGAAACGGCATATTGATCGGTTAGCACATTGCGAAATGCAGTGTGTTTAGATTGGCATGCAATGGTATCTGGTAGTGCGTTCCATAAACGGACCGCACGGGGCAAAGCTGAAAAATTAAAAGCGCGTGTGTTGCCATAAATTCGGGTGTAGCTGAATTGATTGTTCAGTCATTGTGACGTCGAGGATGATTTTTTCAGGTTTGATAAGGTTAGGCCAACTGTGTGAACAAATCTATGCAACAATAATAGAAGGGAAATATCATGGCGAGTAGTTAGTGGTTGCAACGAAAGATCGATTTTTATTTGTGTTACACTTGACTGGTTACTATAACTTTTAGAAATGAAACGGCTCGCTCTATTCTGAATGCTCTCCAGGAGTTCGATGAGGTAATCTTGATGAGGAGACCATATACAAGAGGCGTACTCAATTTGTGGTAGTACAATAGTTACGTAAGCTAGTTTTCGTAGTGGTGAAGGCGCACTTCTTAAGTTGCGGCGCAGAAATCCTAATGATCTGGAGGCGTTAGCTGAAATGGAGGTGATGTGTTTAGTCCATGAAAGATCGTGTGTAAGGAGCACTCCTAAGTACTTATATTCTGTGGTGTGGTCAACTATGTTAGAATCCAGATGATAAGAAAAGTGAGTTAACAGTTTTTCGAGAAAAGGAAACTACTTTGCACTTAGACACGTTTAGGGACATGAGCCACATAGCACACCAATCACTGATATGTGCAAGATCATTTTGGAGTGCCGCGTGGTCAGAGGGACAGTTAATCGAACGGTATACAATGCAGTCGTCAGCAAATAATCGTACAGAAGATGATATATTGTTCGGTAAGTCGTTAATATAAATTAAAGAGAGAAGAGCCCCAAGTACACTGCCTTGAGGTACACCAGAAGTGACGTCAGAGAGGCCAGAGGGAAAGTTAGCAACAACAGTGAACTGTTCGCGATTAGTAAGAAAATTACGAATCCATTACAGGGTTAGTGAGTCGAGTTTAACTCCTGAGAGCTTTGATATCAGGCGACTATGGGCTACACGATCCAATGCTTTCGAGAAATCGAAAAAGATGCAGTCAATTTGTTTATTACTGTTCATATCAAAGTGTAAGTCTGACGTGAGTTCTAGTAGTTAGGTTTCGCAAGAAAATCCTTTTCGGAAACCATGCTGTTTCGGGTAAAAAAAGGTATTACATTCAAGACGAGAATATATATGGGATGCGATAATGTGTTCCAACATTTTGCCGCAAATGCATGTTAGTGATATAGGACGGTAATTATCCCTAGAACTCTTGTTACCTTTCTTAAAGACAGGAACTACTTTTGCTATCTTAGAGTCTGTAGGAAGCATACAAGTTGTAAGCGATTGGTTAAATACGTGTAGCAAAATTTTGCTTGATGCTAGTATTGTGTTTTTTAGTATTTTAGAATTTATACCATCCATACCAGAGGATGAAGACATTTTAAGGTTATCTATAAGATCGACTACGCCTTTCAAAGTGATAGTGATGGGAGCCATGTACTGGAAATCAAAATCGGCAAAAAAAGGTATGTTACAACTATCTTCTCTTGTAAAGACGGATGTGAAAAATGAATTTAATGCTGTCGGACATTGACTGTCAGGAATAGGTGTGCTGTTTTTATCATGCAATGAAATATTACTGCATTTATTACTAGGGTTAACTATGTTCCAGAATTTTCTTGGATGGCTTGTAAGAATTCCCGGTAAGTCTTTTGAAAAATATTTATCCTTGGCGACAAATAAAGCTGTGCAGTATTCTTTTAGATAGCTTTTGTATTTATCCCAAGCCAATGTTGTTTGTTGTTGTTGTTGTTAAAAAATTCATTTAAACAGAGGACGTAGGCCCCTGGGCCCCCGCACGACCGTACTCCACTCAAGTGTTTATGTTGCGTAGGTCTATAACACTGGCAGCCTGGCTGGTCGCGATGGTCTGCGTTGCCGGGTCCTCAAAGCGGAGCACGGTCTCCCAGTCCTCCCACGATGTCAGGTGCTCCAGGCCCCGCGGGGGAGGGTCCGCCGGGCAAAGCGAGAGGATGTGGATGGCGGATGCGAACGGTTCGGGACAGAGGGCGCAGGCGGGGGTGGGGAAAGAGGGATGGTAATGGGATAGGGTGACAGGGCAGGGAAGTGTGCGGGTCTGGAGTCGCCTCCAGAGTGTCGCATGTCTGTTGTCTAGGGACGGGTGAGGTCGGGGGGTAGATCTGACGTGCTGCTCTATAAGCCTGCGTCAGATCGCTGAAAGAGTGCATGCACTCCTTCATGAATCCCGGATCGGAGGCCACCTGAGCACGGTTGATAGAACCTCGGGCTAAAAGGTTGGCAGCCTCGTTTCCGGGATTCCCGGAGTGCGCAGGCACCCATATCAGCTCCACATGGCAGGGTGGAGGTGCAACGGTGGCGTAGAGGTAGAACACCCGCCTCGCGCGCAAGAGGTCCGTGGTTCGAATCCCGGTGCCGCGCAATTTTCCACCGGATTAAAAAAAACCCTGCGTGTTGATAGAATTGCATAAACAGGCCTGGAGTGTGGCCTGATCCCGGTGACCAGAACCGGTAACGCACTCCCTCACCAGAGCAGGATTGGCCACCCTGGTGCAGTACTTGGCCACAACCTCCTATATGAACACAACAATCAAACCCCCGGCCCTCAGTCCCCAGCAGCTGTGAAGCAACTGACCACGGCGGCGGTCAGACCTGCGACGCAACAGAGGGTGCTAAGGATCCCTGGCTCCGGACAGGCCGCCATTGGAATATGAACCTGGCAACGTTTAACGTTAGAACGTTATCTAGTGAGGCGAGTCTAGCAGTGCTATTGGAGGAATTAGAGGGCAGCAAATGTGATATAATAGGGCTCAGTGAAGTTAGGAGACCAAAGGAAGCATATACAGTGCTGAAAAGTGGGCACGTTCTGTGCTACCAGGGCTTAGCGGAGAGAGAACTAGGAGTCGGATTCCTGATTAATAAGAATATAGCTGGTAACATACAGGAATTCTATAGCATTAACGAGAGGGTGGCAGGTCTTGTTGTGAAACTTAATAAGAGGTACAAAATGAAGGTTGTACAAGTCTACGCCCCTACATCCAGCCATGATGGCCAGGAAGTCGAAAGCTTCTATGAAGACGTGGAATCGGCGATGGGTAAGGTCAAAACAAAATACACTATACTGATGGGCGACTTCAACGCCAAGGTAGGCAAGAAGCAGGCTGGAGACAAGGCAGTGGGGGAATATGGCATAGGCACTAGGAATGGCTGGGGAGAGTAATTAGTAGAGTTTGCGGAACAGAATAAGATGCGTATAATGAATATCTTCTTTCGCAAGCGGGATAGCCGAAAGTGGACGTGGAGGAGCCCGAACGGCGAGACTAGAAATGAAATAGACTTCATACTCTGCGCTAACCCTGGCATCATACAAGATGTGGATGTGCTCAGCAAGGTGCGCTGCAGTGATCATAGGATGGTAAGAACTCGAATTAGCCTAGACCTGAGGAGGGAACGGAAGAAACTGGTACATAAGAAGCCGATCAATGAGTTAGCGGTAATAGGGAAAATAGAGGAATTCCAGATCAAGCTACAGAACAGGTATTCAGCTTTAACTCAGGAAGAGGACATTAGTGTTGAAGCAATGAACGACAATCTTGTGGGCATCATTAAGGAATGTGCAATAGAAGTCGGTGGTAACTCCGTTAGACAGGATACCAGTAAGCTATCGCAGGAGACGAAGTATCTGATCAAGAAACGCCAATGTATGAAAGCATCTAATCCTACAGCTAGAATAGAACTAGCAGAACTTTCGAAGTTAATCAACAAGCGTAAGACAGCTGACATAAGGAAGTATAATATGGATAGAATTGAACATGCTCTCAGGAGCGGAGGAAGCCTAAAAACAATGAAGAAGAAACTAGGAATTGGCAAGAATCAGATGTATGCATTAAGAGACAAAGCCGGCAATATCATTACTAATATGGATGAGATAGTTCAAGTGGCTGAGGAGTTCTATAGAGATTTATACAGTACCAGTGGCACCCACGACGATAATGGAAGAGAAAATAGTCTACAGGAATTCGAAATCCCGAAGGTAACGCCGGAAGAAGTAAAGAAAGCCTTAGGAGATATGCAAAGGGGGAAGGCAGCTGGGGAGGATCAGGTAACAGCAGATTTGTTGAAGGATGGTGGACAAATTGTTCTAGAGAAACTGGCCACCCTGTATACGCAATGCCTCATGACCTCGAGCGTACCGGAATCTTGGAAGAACGCTAACATAATCCTAATCCATAAGAAAGGGGACGCCAAAGACTTGAAAAATTATAGACCGATCAGCTTACTGTCCGTTGCCTACAAAGTATTTACTAAGGTAATTGCAAATAGAATCAGCAACACCTTAGATTTCTGTCAACGAAAGGACCAAGCAGGATTCCGTAAAGGCTACTCAACAATAGACCATATTCACACTATCAATCAGGTGATAGGAAAATGTGCGGAAAATAACCAACCTTTATATAGCTTTCACTGATTACGAGAAAGCGTTTGATTCAGTCGAAACCTCAGCAGTCATGGGGGCATTGCGGAATCAGGGTGTAGACGAGCCGTATGTAAAAATACTGAAAGATATCTATAGCGGCTCCACAGCCACCGTAGTCCTCCATAAAGGAAGCAACAAAATCCCAATAAAGAAAGGCGTCAGGCAGGGAGATACGATCTCTCCAATGCTATTCACAGCGTGTTTACAGGAGTTATTCAGAGACCTGGATTGGAAAGAATTAGGGATAAGAGGTGATGGAGAATATCTTAGGAACTTGCGATTCGGTGATGATATTGCCTTGCTTAGTAACTCAGGGGACCAACTGCAATGCATGCTCACTGGCCTGGAGAGGCAAAGCCGGAGGGTGGGTCTAAAAATTAATCTGCAGAAAACTAAAATAATGTTTAACAGTCTCGGAAGAGAACAGCAGCTTACGATAGGTAGTGAGGCACTAGAAGTGGTAAGGGAATACATCTACTTAGGAGAGGTAGTGACTGCGGATCCAGATCATGAGACTGAAATAATCAGAAGAATAAGAATGGGCTGGGGTGCGTTTGGAAGGCATTCTCAAATCATGAACAGCAGGTTGCCATTATCCCTCAAGAGAAAAGTTTATAACAGCTGTGTCTTACCAACATTTACGTACGGGGCAGAAACCTGGAGGCTTACGAAAAGGGTTCAACTTAAATTGAGGACGACGCAACGAGCTATGGAAAGAAGAATGATAGGTGTAACCTTAAGGGACAAGAAAAGAGTAGATTGGGTGAGGGAGCAAACGCGAGGTAATGATATCTTAGCTGAAATCAAGAAAAAGAAATGGGGGAATGGGCAGGACACATAATCAGGAGGGAAGATAACCGATGGTCATTAAGAGTTACGGAATGAATTCCATGGGAAGGGAAGCGCAGCACAGGGCGGCAGAAAGTTAGGTGGGCGGATGAGATTAAGAAGTTTGCAGGGACAACATGGCCACAATTAGTACATGACCGGGGTAGTTGGAGAAGTATGGGAGAGGCCGTTCCCTGCAGTGGGCGTAACGAGGTTGCTGCTGCTGCTGATGATGATGATGAGCTTTAGTAAACCATGGGTTGGAATTATCGTTAGTTATAGTAACAAGAGGAACGTGCTTTTGAATCAATGTAGACAACTTATCTCTGAAGAGAACCCAATATATATATATATATATATATATATGCACGCTAGGAAAATGGTGTACTATAAAGTAGACGTATGCATGCATTGCCATTACTGGGCAGTGAAGAGCGAAAAAAAAATAAAACCCATGCAAGTCAGAGTAAAAAGTATGCAGCTTCCACACGCTGGGTGATTCGAGGCTGTGCGAAACATTTTTCGGGTGGCTGGCTATTCAGCGTTGCTTGGGATTCTGCAAAGCATTACCAGATTGACCATGTTTGTCTAAGCCGACAAACTGCGTGTGAAGCGAGCGTGTGTATGAAGAGAGCAGCAAGACGGGGACGGCATGGCGGTGACGCCGGTGGTTTGACGACGGCTTTTAATGCAAAGCGTGAAAGCAAAGTGCCGCGTTGCAGCCTTTGCCGCCGCTATGGGCACAAAGAAAACCAGTCCGTGAAAACGTACGCCTGTACGGCTGGCCCTGTAAAAGGTAACGACATGTGGGAAAAGCAGACGCCGAAGAAACAACAGGGGCGGAGGGTATCGGCATAAAAGCCGCGGAGACGCCCAACGCGCCTGTACTTCCCGACCAGTCTTCCTGGGACTCGGCGCTCAGAAGCACAGAGCTCCTCGCTCAGCTCAAGGCTGTCCAGAGGGCCCGGGCCGTCGCCGAAGGACTCTGTCTACCGGCCCCGACCTGGGTGGAGCCGCTGGATTGATTTGTTTCCCTTCAGGACTTAAATAAAGTTCTAACTCACTCACTTCCTCATACCACAGCTGACGGTCAAGCGAAACCAGTACATGTGCCACAGCCTGAAAAAGGTGGAGCTGTTTCAGTGCTGGAGACAAATCGCGAAGCAACTTCTCTCAGTGGCAGCTTGACGCCCTCTGAGGACGACGACAGCGAAAGCCCTATGGATGAGCGTGAGAGCCTTCTCAACCTGCTGCTACTAGACCACGATTGCAAGCACACTGTTGTCATGCCAAAGCCGACTAGCTTTTTCGGACGTTTCCCGCCTGCGTCACGTGTCAATTCATCGTGTTCTCTCCTCGTGACAGCTGGCGCTTTGAGACGCCGTGTTATACAAATTCATTATACAAATTGAATCCCTATAAACTTCGCTTTAGGATGTCTTTCGGCGATGTGTTGCCTATTAGCTTTGGCTGACCTTTAATTCCTCCAATGTAACACTATTCTAGTCTTCAAGTCGCATCTCCATCTTATACTGTTAAACTATGTCGCACTTCTTTGTCAAAGCTTGGCTGAAATATGCAAAACATCGACTGCATTTCTGATATGGCTGTCTTGAATTTATGCTTAATGACTACGCACGTTTAAAATCGTAATTTCGGTTCAAACCATATTCACAATCTGTACTAAAAATGTGTAAATATGGTTAAGTTCGAGCGACTACGTATTACAAAAGAGCACGAATAAACAAATCACGTAGCAAGGGAAATCCCATGACAGCACTTTTTATTGTTACATGCCAGTTTGGCTGAGCTCCCTTAAACAAGCAGCTTGCTTGAAATACCCATGCGGCCACTTTTTATTTAAAGTATTCCGCATTTTCCAGGTCTCCTTCATAATCTAACGATGACAGAGGAAGCTTAGGACACTTTCTCGAACAGTTCCAAAAAAGAAAGAGCGAATGGAATGTTGCCTCTTTCGTCTGCCATTTTGTCGTGTGCCTGAGACATTTTAGGGAGCCTACAATGGTGATGAAGTATGCAGAATGATTTCATCTAGTCATGATGATGACCAGAAAATATTGTGAATTACGCACATTGACCATCAATTTAGGAGATTATTCATCAGTTTGGCGTTCCCTGCTTCCACCGACCGAGAGCCTCGCTTTACAAGAGCTTCTTCTTTTTTTTTGCGGCACGCCGCCAAGAGAAGACGGCCACGCCGCGTGACTCCATTCTTCACAAAGGTCTGACCAGCGCTCACCGCTCCCGTTGCTGAAATATGACGGCAGTATCTGTCACGAAGTACGTTCACCCTCCACTCATCTCCATCCCGAAGGCTCACCCTGCCGCTTAGATGTCCTGACCCTGCTACAGTGTTCGGGACACACCGCCTGTTCAGGAACGCAGCAAGCCACGGAATGGAAGCGTGATTTACTCAATCTCGGCTGCCTTGGCCGCTTTTCTGCGCACGTTGCTCCTTGGCATTTATCTTTATCTACAGCGTAATGATGGAGTTATGACAGGCGTTCCCTTTCGATCCTTGCTTCTCGCAATACAAATGCGGATAGGTCCCGTAAATAAGTGGACACTCCTCGGGGGAAGAAAGGAAAATAAAACAGAACAGTAAACTAAGAGGATCTCGACAAGGAAAAATTGGCTCCTTCGCAAGAACTGCACCCGCATTTTGCCCCGATGCAGTTTTTGTGCACATCTTGTGCTTCCTTTAAAAATGCTGGTTTTGCTCGGTTCGTTCCAGATATGATTGCTTTTGGACCGTACCGAAGAAACATGGCACTTAATTCACGTCATGTGGTGGCATTCTCTAGGCACTGCTTTGTCGAATTTCGTTGCGGGCGCTCTTGCATTTGGTGTACACGTGCGTTGACGTGGCCGGCGCAGATTGAAACGGAAATGACGCAGTTGGCGTCAGAAGTAGCGCTGCTTATCCAGTCTGCAAACTGGGATGGCAGTGGTTTTACGTACGTTAATTATGCATTTGCTCATATGTGTGCTACGCATTCGTATTTCGCCCTCAGCACAACGTGGCTATCTAGACTGACAACGGTGGGGAGTACCAATACACGAATCAGTTTATACTTCGCTCATAATAACTGTTTGTAAGAACGATGACCGGTCAGTTGTTAGACGGAACGTAATCTTAAGGACGACGCCGGCGAATGGCACGTGAGCCACATGAACAGTTATACATATCTAGCGTGAATTTGTACGCTGACAGGGCACGTTCGGGAGCATACTATGAGAAAGAAGATGTTGCCGACGGTGTTAAAAATGTGCGGCTGTTTGTGTGGAATAACTCATACACACCCACACGCCCCCGCCCCTCCCGACACAGACACGCACCCACACACACGCCGCATGCCCCCTCTACCGTCCACTCGGCGCCTCACTGCGTCAGCACTCACCAGCAGAGAAGAGTAAGTTGCACGGGTTGCACGCACCAAGCTCTGCAAAGAATTTGCTCTTTGGAACAAGAAAAGTATGCGTAATTCATGTCCACGTCAGAGCGGCCCTCACCCTTAGTTTTACTACTTTTATCTGTTTATTGTAATCTGATAAGAAAGCCAATAAAAATAAAGTGATCGCGGCCTAATGGTTAGGGCACGGTGCTAGTGTCCTAGACGGCAGTGGTTCGATTCCGCTGTATCTCACAGATAATTTTCTTTTCATTAAACGAGGTGAGACTGCAACCTGCCTAGCTGCCTACCTGCTGCAACGTGCCAAGAATGAGGCAAAGAATATTCTGCATTAAAATACGCCATCGATAGTGGAATGGAACCTCTGCCATCGAGCACAACAGCCCAAGGGTGTAACCACTATAGCCACGATCGCACGTATAGTCCTGTCTTGATATAGCCAACTATATGTTCACCAATTCTAGAAGCTTTATATCCTGAATTTGTGGACGCCAAAATTACCCACACTATAATTACAGCCGTGAGATCATGCACTACCATCCTATACTCAAGACGGCGTTATCATCCTTCTCTTTGTCCCTGGTTATCGAAGTCTCTATTACGGTCTTTAAGAAAAAAGGAGACTCTTTACAAAAAATCCAAGCGGCAGCCTTTCAACACACGTTGAAGCACGATATAATCATTAGTCAATCATGTTACCCTCAATTCTTATAAATGCATAGGGCAACTGTTATTAAAATTAAATTCAGCAATGCGGAAATAATGCTAAACAGAAATGGCAATGGTAAACGGAAAATTAATTCTTGAATGAACTCTAATTTACATGAATCGATTACATAAATATGGCTACCACTGCAAAGCTGCGCACCTGTTTAATTTCAATCTACAGTATCGTGTTCAGAGAGTGGACCTCTCTAGTCCGCTTCTTGTTTCTTGCGGTGGGCCACAAGGTTAGCATCTTGCACCACCTTTCTTTCAATCTTTACATTAATGACATTGTCAATATAAACTCTGCGACAAAATATATAATTTACGCTGATGATACGAGTATCCCTTTAATAGAAAATTCGGTTGATTAATTTATTAATGAATGCAATTCAACTTTACAGAAATTAGACGAATGGGCATGCCAAATAGTTATGGGTTAAATACAAACAAAACAAAAGCTATGGTATTTAGCAGGCAAAATAAAAACGTCGTCGTTAATAAAACCACACCACTAAATTTTTCGTCTATCGCTATCGTACCAAGCTTTAAAACACTGGCTGTCGTCTTTCAAGAAACCTTATCCTGGAATACACATATCGACTGTTTATCAGTAAAAATATCACAGGTAAATGGTATTGTTAAACGCAATCGCCATATGCTGTCACAGAGTGTTCTGATGCTGGTTTTTAACAGTTTGTTTCAATCTCGGCTTAATTATTGTCATTTAGTTTGGGCTATCACCGCTCAAGAGGATGGGCACAACATATCACGCCTTGCAAAAAAAGTTCCTGCGTGTAATTTAAAATGTCCTGGTTATTTTCATGAACACGATTGGTTTTGTAAAATTTAGGGTGATGACAATCGCAACAATGCGTGATTACCGACTGTGTAGAGCATATAAAAAAAGAGCTAAAAACTTTCTTAAAAAACTTGCCAATTTACAAAACCATACGGCTATATATGCAACACGTAAAGAGGAATGCTGGAAAGTACCAACAGTAAGAACAACATACGCACAACAGACGCTTTGCAATAACCTACGAAGGTTACTACACAGATTGAAACGATATGTGATTCCATTGGAGAGCGCTACCTTTAACGCTATTCGTACTTGCTTCAACTTAAAACTAGACGAAGTTCTCTGTACAAGAATGCATTTGTATATGCAGGAATATAGGATTATAATTTATGTATTGCTGTAAGATTGTAGAAGCTTGTGTTTTTTCAATCGAAGCTTGATTTGGCTCACAAGTGGCGTTGTCGTGGTCACACAAAGAAACCCGGTTGCTCCCATAGCAGAGCAGCTGCGGAAAAGGGCGGTTTGATGAGTTGATAGCTGCGCTGGTGCCGGAGCGCGAGTCCATAAGGCGCGTTTATAGTCCGACGTTATCGCTGGGCGGGCGAGCGTCGCTCGACGCCGGGCGGATCGGAGTGCTTTGGCCGCGTCCCGTTACGTTGGCTGCGCCAGTGCGTTGAGCCATCGGTTGAACTATAGACCGTTTCATCGGGCGAGGAGGATAGGGCGCGCGGAGAGTCTTTCCTCCTCTCTGGCTTGGGCGATCCGGCGCTGCTTGAAAGTATTGCTGTCGCGTGCTGCGGAACGATTTCGACATGTTTTAGACCTTACTTTGTGAAATTTACGCCATGTTCCTTCATATAAGGCCGTCAGGGAAGCCTTTCGGTGCATCGGTAACTACTGTAGGCAGAAATATGTCTTGGGGGCGCAAAAATGTGACGCGCATAATCAGCCGCGGTGTACGCGCATTATCAGTCGCGGTGCGTGTATGTGTTGTTTACTATTTTGCTTATATCGATTTTAATTCAACAAAGAAACAGGCGTCTCTGTATTACCAGCATTAAATGGTAAATCAGCTCACTGTCTGATCGATTGGCTTAGGGAGTAAAACATAAAACATAAGAGTGCATGCTCGTGCACGGCCAACCTAAGGCAACCACGAGACATCTGAGCGGCAGGCGCTATCAAATATTTGTGATGCACTGGCATCGTTCTCACGCATTTCAAGTCTAGTATGCGTGAAATTACCATATGTATACGCTAGCCTTGCTGCATGAGGCCCATGACGCTGCTCAACACAGCGATCACTGTGGTTGGTGAGCCAGCACGATACATATATAAGCTGTGTGCTTCGGCATTGCCTTTTTGGCCTGTATACAGCCATAATATATGAGAGGGTAAAAAGAATGCGATGGCTATTGTTGAGCGCAAAATTTCCGTAATACGTGTGAGTGCGTCGTAGAGAACTGAACGACCACAACCGAAAAAAATTTCGGTTATCATCCTCTTTCTCTAAAAAGCATGATAAAACGGGCTAACGGCGCACAACGTTTATAAATATATAACCGTTGATGCCGTATGCTTGGACCATGCGCTGTGCAGAACGACGATATCTGTAATACAGCACCTACTACTACTTAGGACGCTCGCGCCGTTCGTAAACGGTCGCTTTGCTGGACAAGCTTAATTCAGACTGTAAGGTGTGCTGCTATTACTAGCCAAAACTATTTTATTCATGGGTGGAAACCACATCCATCCAACCAAGTAGTCACGCAATGTAACCTGCAGCGAACAGTTTGAATGCTTGTCAAAGTATAATAGCACAGCTCCTATCGTTGCAGAACGGTACCCACGCTGCTACGATCTCACGTATGTTTCATGGCTCCTAAACCGCAGCTTAGAAATAGAGGATAATACTGCAATAAGGTCACATTAGTGATTGGAACATTCGGAAATGCACAATTGATCTCCGAGGCTGATTGTAGGCTCAAATATGCGCGCACACATTGCGCTGCGTGTTCCGTCCACCTCAACGCTCAGCAAAAATTCCGGCCATGACGCCTTAAACCATTTCAGCACGTCTCACAGAACCGTTTACCACGTCGAAGACGTACGACATACTAAACAGACCACACGACCGCGAAAACAAACGCCAGAACCTACCGCCGAGCGTATACCTGCCATGCAAAAGACCGCTTTCACCCAAGCCAGTATGGCGCTGCTCATAGGCGGCGCCACTGCGTTCACAATATGACGGCGCCTACGAAAAAACGGTCTATAGACGCTGTTGTCTTCGTCAACGGGACGTAACGTGTGCGCGCGCTCACGGCACGCGAGCAACCAATCACAGCCGTTTCGCTTCCGCCACAGAGGGAAAGGGCAGGAAAGGGTTGCGCGCGCGCTGCGCCGCCTTCGTTTCCGTTCAGTCTCGGAAAACGGATGGGAAGGGCCACGCGTTGTGCTTTCCCCCGACGAACGAGCAGCGTTCGACGAGCGGCGGCGAGAACCCACCCGTGAAAAGGCTCGCCGTCGGCGCGCCGATACAGCTGTTAGTCACCCGAGCCCGGACAAATCGAGTGAGTGAGAAAACTTTTATTGTCCGTAATGGGTGACATCGGAGCTATGGTACCACTCGTAGGCGTCCAGGAAGCCCGACGTCACCCTAATGCCCCAACCACTGGCACGCGCCGAAAGCTTCGGTGCGCGCTGGCAAGCGAACGCGTCGCTTCGCTGCGGCTGGAGGGAAAGGGCGCGCAACCACTGGAGACAAGCTCCGACGCGCGGCGAAGCTCGCTCCTCGGCTGCGGCGCACTGTTGCTGGACTATTTCGTCTTCATCCTTCAAAGTCTGGCCTAAAACAGCCTGCTGTAAACTAAGCTTGAAACAATAAGTTAGTGATCTGTATGTGCTTTTAGACATAAAAAACACGTTTGAATAATGAATATACACCTGCCGCTACAGTTTGTTTTTATTTTTGAAGTAACAAGTGTACAAAATATCGACATCAGCGCTCGCGCGTCGTCTGCCTGCAAGATCGCTTTGCAAACACCTGCACGACGATGCCATATATCAAAAACTGTTGTACCATTTCATTTTTTGGTAGCTTATTGCACAGCCGACTATGTTATAATTAGGCGTGCAATGTATAACTGAAAAATCTGTGTTGGAAATATTGCCACGTAGTAGTGACGGTAAATAAATAGTGCCGGCTAAATCGCAACGATAGCGGCAAGCAATGTCGGCAATCGTAGAAAATCTCATCGTCAGTTTGCATACGTCAGTCGTCGAAAGTTACAGCCTATTTGCTGGTGCCCGCGCGCCTTCCAGAAACTACAACACAATTCGTGTCGCGTATGCAATCAGATTAGCAAGGTTCGTCGACAACAGATAGAACCATCGATAACATTCGCGAAACTTCCGATACGTTCAGGCGCATCCTGCACCGAGCGATAACGTTTCACATTTTTTAGCCGATGAAATACGGTAACCGGATACAGATAAAGCATCCGTGTCAATATAATTATGCTTGTTGGTGCCTGAGAGAAACGTGAAAAAGTGGGTTCTGAGAAAATCAGCACAACAGAATTGAAACACCTGTAGCACTCACAAAAAACAAACTAGAATAGCTAAAATGTATGTAATTCGTATCTTGTCTCCCCCCAATTCTTGATTCTGCCAAATCTAGCTCATGGAGCACCTCTATTATTCTAGGTTGTTTTGATGCATCAACACCGCATCCGGAGGCCTTCACATTGAGTGTATTGTTACAAAACATTTTCACAGTGCAAGGGCCATGTTCAATTGTAACTGGTTTCCACGCATCAAGTTTGCCTTTCTCTACATTAATGAAATTACATACCGTCAGACAATACAAGCTTGAGAATTAGAGGGTTTTAATAGGAGTCTTTCGTTGCCCTTTGCCAAGTCGTACTATTGAAGCACTTATTTGAATGTATAGGAGCAGCTCATTTGCATAGTATAAGAAATATATAAACAGGTTATTTTCATAATTTACACACTTCGTCACCACAAAAAGAAAAATTGCAGTTTATTGATTTCAGCCTGCTATGATGTTTTGACTGAGAAAGATATATTCAATTTGTTGTGCAAGGCACGCAATAATTGCTGTGGCATATTATGTTACTGTACAACACTGCATACAGTAGCCAGCCATTAATAAAACTCAGAAGAAATTAATAGCACAATGCATATGATCCGGCACATAGCATATTATTGCACTTTCTTAATTCATGCCAGAACGACGACCACAGGCATCCTTCTCCAACAAGGTCAGCATCCATCGTGCCTCCTTACCATCGGGCTTCACACCCTCAGCATGTTCAACCTCAGCTTTGTGGTGTTTAAAACAACCTCAAGTGCGCATTACGGTTCCAGGGATAAGAACAACCTGCCTACCTTGGCCTTGAAGCAAGCAGCTCTGGATTGTTTGCACACTTTCTACTTTGATCGAGTCCACATATATACGGATGGTTCTTCTACTCAGACCAGCTCCACCAGCGCAGTGGTTATACCATCACGATCACTAAGCATCCAATACAGGATTTACTTGACAACATCGACCGGTTCGGAGCTTGTTGCCCTCCGAGGTGCCGTTGATTATAATTATAACCAACCGGCTAATCGGTGGTCAATATTCTGCGATTCAAAGGCGGCCTTACAATGTCTTCTGTCAATAAAGGGAAATCAGACATCCACCCGTTCGTAGCAATTGCTACAAAGGAAACCCATACGGGTTCCTCGAAAGAAAAGCCTCAGAGTTGAAGAAAAATTCGTCCTGGTCCCGGACCAGGACGAATTTTTGGTCCTGGTCCAGGTCCTGGACCAGGACCAGGAGAAAACTAAATACACTATACTAATGGGCGACTTTAATGCCAAGGTAGGCAAGAAGCAGGCTGGAGACAAGGCAGTGGGGGAATATGGCATAGGCACTAGGAATAGCAGGGGAGAGTTATTAGTAGAGTTTGCGGAACAGAATAATATGAGGATAATGAATACCTTCTTCCGCAAGCGGGATAGCCGAAAGTGGACGTGGAGGAGCCCGAACGGCGAGACTAGAAATGAAATAGACATCATACTCTGCGCTAACCCTGGCATCATACAAGATGTGGACGTGCTCGGCAAGGTGCGCTGCAGTGACCACAGGATGGTAAGAACTCGAATTAGCCTAGACCTGAGGAGGGAACGGAAGAAACTGGTACATAAGAAGCCGATCAATGAGTTAGCGGTAAGAGGGAAAATAGAGGAATTCCAGATCAAGCTACAGAACAGGTATTCAGCTTTAACTCAGGAAGAGGACCTTAGTGTTGAAGCAATGAACGACAATCTTGTGGGCATCATTAAGGAGTGTGCAATGGAAGTCGGTGGTAACTCCGTTAGGCAGGATACCAGCAAACTATCGCAGGAGACGAAAGATCTGATCAAGAAACGCCAATGTATGAAAGCATCTAATCCTACAGCTAGAATAGAACTAGCAGAAATTTCGAAGTTAATCAACAAGCGTAAGACAGCTGACATAAGGAAATATAATATGGATAGAATTGAACATGCTCTCAGGAGCGGAGGAAGCCTAAAAACAATGAAGAAGAAACTAGGAATTGGCAAGAATCAGATGTATGCATTAAGAGACAAAGCCGGCAATATCATTACTAATATGGATGAGATAGTTCAAGTGGCTGAGGAGTTCTATAGAGATTTATACAGTACCAGTGGCACCCACGACGATAATGGAAGAGAAAATAGTCTACAGGAATTCGAAATCCCGAAGGTAACGCCGGAAGAAGTAAAGAAAGCCTTAGGAGATATGCAAAGGGGGAAGGCAGCTGGGGAGGATCAGGTAACAGCAGATTTGTTGAAGGATGGTGGACAAATTGTTCTAGAGAAACTGGCCACCCTGTATACGCAATGCCTCATGACCTCGAGCGTACCGGAATCTTGGAAGCACGCTAACATAATCCTAATCCATAAGAAAGGGGACGCCAAAGACTTGAAAAATTATAGACCGATCAGCTTACTGTCCGTTGCCTACAAAGTATTTACTAAGGTAATTGCAAATAGAATCAGGAACACCTTAGACTACTGTCAACCAAAGGACCAGGCAGGATTCCGTAAAGGCTACTCAACAATAGACCATATTCACACTATCAATCAAGTGATAGAGAAATGTGCAGAATATAACCAACCCTTATATATAGCTTTCATTGATTACGAGAAAGCGTTTGATTCAGTCGAAACCTCAGCAGTCATGGAGGCATTACGGAATCAGGGTGTAGATGAGCCATATGTAAAAATACTGGAAGATATCTATAGCGGCTCCACAGCCACCGTAGTCCTCCATAAAGCAAGCAACAAAATCTCAATAAAGAAAGGCGTCAGGCAGGGAGATACGATATCTCCAATGCTATTCACAGCGTGTTTACAGGAGGTATTCAGAGACCTGGATTGGGAAGAATTGGGGATAAAAGTTAATGGAGAATACCTTAGTAACTTGCGATTCGCTGATGATATTGCCTTGCTTAGTAACTCAGGGGACCAATTGCAATGCATGCTCACTGACCTGGAGAGGCAAAGCAGAAGAGTGGGTCTAAAAATTAATATGCAGAAAACTAAAGTAATGCTTAACAGTCTCGGGAGAGAACAGCAATTTACAATAGGCAGCGAGGCACTGGAAGTCGTAAGGGAATACATCTACTTAGGGCAGGTAGTGACGGCGGATCCGGATCATGAGACGGAAATAATCAGAAGAATAAGAATGGGCTGGAGTGCGTTTGGCAGGCATTCCCAAATCATGAACAGCAGGTTGCCGTTATCCCTCAAGAGAAAAGTATATAATAGCTGTGTCTTACCAGTACTCACCTACGGGGCAGAAACCTGGAGGCTTACGAAAAGGGTTCTACTCAAATTGAGGACGACACAAAGAGCTATGGAAAGAAGAATGATAGGTGTAACGTTAAGGGATAAGAAAAGAGCAGATTGGGTTAGGGAACAAACGCGAGTTAATGACATCTCAGTTGAAATCAAGAAAAAGAAATGGGCATGGGCAGGACATGTAATGAGGAGGGAAGATAACCGATGGTCATTAAGGGTTACGGACTGGATCCCAAGGGAAGGGAAGCGTAGCAGGCGGCGGCAGAAAGTTAGGTGGGCGGATGAGATTAAGAAGTTTGCAGGGACGGCATGGCCACAATTAGTACATGACCGGGGTTGTTGGAGAAGTATGGGAGAGGCCTTTGCCCTGCAGTGGGCGTAACCAGGCTGATGATGATGATGATGATGATGATGATTGCACCCCCCTCCTACAGAGGCATACTCTAGTAGTTGGAGGCACACAGCAGCGTGAAGGGCATCTTGTGTAATTATCTATGTGAAGAAAAGCTTAGCATTTTGTCGAAGTACACACCAAGATCTTTCATTTCATCGACCCTAAGGAGTGGAGCATCACGTAGGGTGTATTAAAATTTCACATGGTGCGTTTTGTACATATAACTTGATTCCATAGTGTTGGAAGCATTTAAGAGTACTTATTGTTTCTGCACCAGTTTGAGAGTGAAAAAATGTCTTTCTGGAAGTCGATGCAGTGGTGAACACTGTTGACAGTCTGAAATAGTTTTAATTTGTCGGCACACAAAGTCATGCTGTTCATTTATTAAAATGCTCTTAGCACTAACAGAAAGCGAGGAATCAAATATCGATTCAAACACCTGACGCACTGAAGAGTATAGATATAGGTCGGCAGTTAGTAACTGCACATCTAGCACCTGATTTGTGCATGGGCAATGTTCATGCTACCTTCCGAGTGCTAGAAAAGGCACTAGACTTTAGGGAACTGTTGAAGATGCCTGTGAGAACGAGGAACAAGTATGCTTCCATACGTCTTAACCCTTTCAGACACCGCTTTATCCCGTTGATTGAAAGTTACTTCACCACATCTCTTGCATCCTCAGAATCGTAGAAAGTGCACAGCTGCAGCAAATATTAAGAATTTTCAATTGTTTAGCGAGTTTTGTCAAGTTTACAAAATTTCGACTCCATGCGAAAACTCACTACAGGAAAACAAAATATGAGAACATGTACTATTTCGTGTTTTGAAAAGCTTGAAACGCACTTATCTAGCCAATTGAAAATTATGCCTGGTGCACGACATTGTAAAAAACAATGAAAGAACTGACCCCGGTACATACAACATATTTGTGGTATCCTGTGTTAGCTTCTGGTTTCGGTTTTGGGTCGTTTACGTCAGGGCGCCACTCAGCGCCAAACGCTGCAAGTTGTCTCCTGCTTCCCTTCGGAGAAATAAAACAGATTCTTTGTCTGGTCCCCTACTGAAGCAGTACGGCTCTTTCTTGCGGCGCTGCGCGCCCCGGCCGTTTAGGCCTCATGCCATAAACCTTTCGTCCGGCCGCCCCGTCGAAGCTACAACAATACCGACACAGAGTAACAACACCCAGACGTCTACCTTCCACTCATTTCGTTAAAACATTCTGCACGTTATTCAATATTGCAGCACAGTTCCAATAATATGTGTTTCAACATGTATGAAACACATTTTAAATACCATTACTTTCATCAGTGCTTTTGCTATTGATGCACGCTCCTGCTGTGCCCAATTGTGTAGACAGCGTCTCAAAGGGTTAAGCTCTGTGGAGGAAATACCATCAACACCACAAGAAAGGGAATGTTTAAGGCAAAGTTTAAGGCACTTCATATACTTGGAAACAAGGTTTTCATTGACTGTTAGCATACACTGTGCCAGACTGAGAAGTAAGGTTACTTGAAGCATATTTCACACCATATAGGAAACAGAAATGTTCTGCAATGGCATCAGCAGTGTTTGAGACAACACCACTACTTTCACGAAGAAGACGTACATCTTTGGCACTCTTTTTAGAAGAGAGAGCCCACAAAGCTCCAGAAATATTTTGAATTATGTGTCACGCTGGCTTCAACACAATGTGGTCAAAGTGATGATTCTAACAACAACAACAACAACAACAACAACAACAACAACAACAACAACAACAACAACAACAACAACAACAACAACAACAACAACAATAATAATAATAATAATAATAATAATCTTAGTGGTAACTTGGCACACTAGACTAAAAAGAAGGCCGATGCCTGTATGTTAGAGCATCTGATAACCACCCATCTAGAGCAGGAATTTGCAGGATGCAGAAGACACTTCTTTCCCCTCCACGTGCACACACACTTGCTCAATAACACAGCACGGCACACACGTACACATTCGACAGGTGCACAACACACAGGAGTGCCAATTCAGTCTGGTTCCAAGGAAGGAGAATCCAAATCGCCAGGGGGGTGGAGAGAAAGCTCTGCGTGCCAGATATAATCATGGAGTTGTGGTGTCGGGCCATAGAGGCGCGATGAGGGCTCAGGCTGTGCTGACCACTTGTACAGACGCACTGAAGAAATATTAGTGCTGTCCAGAGAGTCGTCAAGCACCCTGCAGTATAGACTAGTGCAATGTTGCGCTGGTATTGCAGGGTGTGCTACTTGAGGGGTTTGAGGCAATCCTCGAAGGCTGGCATGAGCTTGTGACAACCCAAAAGACGGGAGTAAAGGGTGTGTATTGTCCGGCGCCGAACAAGCTTAAGTTTGTTAGCGTCGCGAGTTTGGTACGGGAACTATACTGATGAGCAGTGCTCAAGTCGTGACAAAATGATAGAAGTGTAGAGTGCTCGGAAAACCTTAGGTCATCAGGGAAGGGAGACACGGGACACAAACCCAAGAATGAGCCGGTGCTTACATACAGTGCTGGTGACATATGCGGAAAAGTTGAGAGAAGAGCTAAATGTTACATCCAGAATGGGAAGGGCCCGAACAGTCTTTATAGAGGTGCCTCCAAGGAAGAAGGTTGGACGTGCAGCAGTTTCGTTGTGGCTGATACGCATGGCAGCACCTTTTACGGTGCTACTACAAAGTTTGATATTGTAGGCCCAGTCGCTCACCTTTACAGAATGTATTTATTGTAAGCACATATGCTGTGCATCGGCATATTGTTGTTGTGGAAGTGTTAACTTGTTAATCAAACACATTCTGCGCAGATGCATTAGTAACTTGGTTTTGAGTAGATCTTTGTCCTGACTACAATTTATAGTATCGCAGCAAGAAACATTTTAGTAGAAGCTGAAGGGATTTCAGCAGTCTAAGCATACCGACTGCACAAAACACTGATGACACCTTTTCACCTTCCCCACAATGCACTCACACCATCTACACTTTCCATAAGCAAAAATTGAGATAAAAAATCAATTACAGTTTCATTGACTCAGTACTTGCTGCTTCTGAAGCGGGCATCGAAGCAATCGTGGTATACGCTGCTACATGCATAGGTCTTGCATGATGCAGGTCCTGCTATGCACTGCACACAGGGCACACGTTGCAAACAGATAATTTCTTTTTGCAGTGGTCAACTATAAGGAAACACTGACTCAAACATGACTGCGTTGTCACGTATGATTCAGTGCGTCAGTGTTCTTGATTGCTGCACGAGCGAATTATCCCCAACTAGCCCAAAAGACGGACGCACTTGAAAGAAGTGAGTGAATGAGTACAGTGAACTTGTACTGAACTGGATTCACATGCCGAATAGAAGAGCGCAGTGTCAGCTGAAACAGGCTGCACGGCTGATTATGTAAGTACTTCCAATAGTTCGGCTACTATAGTGTATTTCGCTTTCGGAAGTTATCTTTACCACTGGAAACAGCGCAGAGCTTGCCCGTGAAACTTGAGTCAACCGACACCACACGAAACACGCCGCGGTTGACCAACCCAACTTCAACACGGTTCATTCACCACATCACACATCACACGAAGTCAGGAGTGCCATATTTTAAATCATTGTAGCACCAAACGGACCTGAAAATTCACTTCCTTCGACAGAGTTTCTTAGCTGGCCTCGTTCACACGCCAGTTACGAACTCGATGGACCCGCTGGGCTTACGCGTAACGTAAACAACATCGGCGATAGGCGAGTGCTTATTATCCAGACTTCGGAACTCGTAAACATGTTTCCATTCGTTTTGAGCACAACAAAATACACACACAACAAGCACAGACGTTGCGGTAATCGTGATTCGGTTGGCTGTTTTAACAGACGATCGCACTGAGCCCGGCGCAACCCAGTGGGCAGGTTGGATTAGGCGGCGTCGTTCGAAGTCGCTTCGGATCCACGTCGCACTGCCACAACCCACGGTCGTCGGTCGTATCGTCTTCGGCATACTATTACAACACTGTCTTTCAGGAACACTGTCGCGCGCGTCGTACGCCCAAGGAACTCGGACGATCGTTGGTGCCGGCGCCTTCGTACGGGCGGCCATCGTAGGCCTAGCAGCCGGAGGCTCCGCAGCCTCCGATTGGTTGACGCCTGCGGCTCGTCGCAGCCTCTCATTGGTGCACGCCGGCGCAGCTTCGCCGCGCGTCGGCAAACTTCTAGCATCGGCAGTAGACATAATCGCTGCGCGACGTTCCGCTTCGCCGCGTTTCCGACCGACGCTTTGACGCATTTGACCCTTCGGCGCGCGCCGAAGCTTTCCGGCGCGTGCCAGTGGTTGGGGCATAAGGGGCAGGTGTCAGTAGACGGAGTGATTTGCCGCTTCGGCTGCTAGACGGGCAATGTTGGCCTGTGCCGCCGGGTCTTCGCTATGAAGCGCGGTGTCCCATGCTTCTTCGTCCTTGAACAAATTATATCCCGGGGAGTAGCTGCACTCCCATAGGATATGTCTTAACGTTCCTATTTTATCGCAGAATCTGCAGAATTGGTCCTCCGGATTTCCCGTTTGCGTGAGGTATTTCCATCTGGGAGACATGTGGTTCTTGGCTTGCAGGCGGCGCCAGGTGACTGCCTCTGCGGACGTGAGGGACCTATCAGGGTGTGGATATTTCTGACGTCCTAATCTGTAGTGCTCTGGGACCTCGTGTTAGGTCGCGAGTATCTCGACCTTATAGTTAGGTTCAGGCTGCCGTCCCCCCGGATAATGAGCGCTCGGGCGAGGGCGTTGGCGGCTTCGTTCCCTGGTATGTTGGAGTGAGCGGGGGCCCAAGTTATGGTAATCCCTCTGTCTATGTTACATTTCGATACTATGCTGTACGCGTAGTCTGATATTTTGCCTTTGCAGAAATTCCTCACTGCCGATTTGCTGTCACTAACGATCACTCTCGCGTCCGCACTAACGCACGCTAGGGCGATGGTTGTTTCCTCCGCTGCCGTGGCATCTACTCCGCTTGTATATATCGCACCCTGTTCTGCTCCGGACCCGTCGACTACCACTGAGACTGAGCTTCCGTCTCCGCCAAGGGCGGCGTCTGTGAAGGCAACCGGCTCGGGTGGCATTCAGCTTAGCTTTGTTGCCAAGTGTTTGGCTCTGTGTTGGCGTCTTTCCTGATCGTGTTGTGGGTGCATGTTCTTAGGTATCGGTGCGACCATGAGGGCTTTCCTAATTTTCGACTCAATGCAGAACGTCTGGTATTTGGTTCCTCTGTTCGCTTGTAGTCCTACCCAGTTTAGAATCTGCAGTCCTGTCTCGCTAAGACTCAGGCGTTCGAGTTGTGCCATTCTCGTCGCTTCCGCTAACTCCTGCCATGTTTCATGCACCCCCATTCCTTCTAGTGCTTCAGTTGAGGCCGAGATTGGTAGTCCCAGTGCCCGTTTCGTGCATTTACTTATTATGACGTCTAACTTGTTTCTTTCTACTTTTTTCGCGCACTACAATGTCTCCCATGTCAATGGGAATGGTGTTGACCGCTCCCCATATAGCGAAATAATTATCGGATCCTTACTGATTCGTACGAAGCAGTGGCCGAATTAACGGGGCCTACGACAGATGATGCGGTGGCCAACGACACCAGAAAAAAGCTAAAGAGAATAGAGGACAATGGGACAACTGTTGAAATCCTATGGACACCGGGGCACACCGGCACGGATGGGGGAAACGCAGCCGCTCACGCAGCTGCCGCGCAAGCGGGTGGGCTTGATTACGCGTACAGCTCCCCACACTCCATTTCCTCGCCAAACCCCGTGGACCAAAATCCATACCTAAAGATATTGGCTGCAGGCTCTCCTAGCAGAGCACTGATGCATTATATTCGTACTAAAATAAAAGCAGACAGTAAAAGAAGATTATTAGAAGCTACACCAGTACATTTGTTTGACGACAAGGGCGGGCTTACCCGCACGGAAGAGGTTTTCTTGAATAAGGTTATGGCCAACGCTGCATACACACCACACATACTTGAGAAATGGCACCAACCCAGACAAGCTACGATTGCGAAGACTTACACCCGATGTACACATTGCCAGGAGTCATGCAGAGCAGACTTGCAACACCTCATTTGGAGCTGTGCAGCTTTTTCACAAGGGAGATCCAACATTCAGCACCTACTACACAGAGACATTAGAACACTAGGAATTACAATGCAAACTAACCCTGAAGCACAGAAAGCCATTGCGACATATGGCAGACAAAGTGGCCTGTTTCGAGTAGTGTAGAGGGGGTCGATCAGCCCATGTGAGAGCGGCGGAACTGCACATGCACCTGAGCCTGCATAAAGCGGAAGATTCCAGACTGAGATGAAGTGTTTCAGCCAACAGTATGGGTACCCACATTCCCTTCCCTCCTAATCCCCATCAGCGGCCTAGAGCCGTCCCCTTCCTTAAAATAAAGGCTTTATTCATTCATTCTACTTTTTTGATGTTAAGGAATGGGGTTGAGTAGCAGATTCGACTCAAGATGAAGGCCTGGACCAGCCTTAACTTGTTCTTTTCCTTTAGCCCTCTGCCTCTGGCCGAGATTCTTCTAATGATGCTTAGCACTTGGTTTGCTTGGCTGTCTATCTTAGCAATAGTCGTGTGGTTGTTTCCTGTTTTGCTTATGAGCATGCCCAGAATTCGGATCTCATCTACTTGCGGAATTTCTTTCCCGTCTAAGTCTATCGAGATTCTGGGAGGAGATGCGTTGTCTGTCCTCGTCCTGGGCCTGATGATTAGCAGTTCCGACTTCGTCGGGGAGCAGCTCAGCCCGTTACTTTTGGCATGATGTCGGCTGCCCGCTGAAGCCTTTCTTCGATAGACGCATCGCTGCCCTCATTGAGCCAAACGTTGACGTCATCTGCGTAGACGCTCGTCTTTAGTCCTTCGATCCTTCCTAACTTGCCCGGGAAGTCTTTCATAACTAAATTAAATAGGAAGGCGGATAGGATGGCTCCTTGCGGGGTGCCCCTGTTTCCTAATTTAATCCCTTCTGAGCTGAGGCTCTGCATGTGCAGGGTCACTGTTCTGTCCTTGAGAAAATATTTGACGTAAGCGAAGGTCCTCTGCCCTACGTTAACATCTGACAGGTCGTCGAGGATGGCCGAGTGGCTGACATTATCAAACGCTTTCGTTAAGTCTATGCCCAATATTGCTCTCGTATCTTTGGTCTTTCGTTTGTCTATAATATCGTGTTGTAGTCTCAGCATGGCATCTTGAGCGCTAAGGTGCGGTCTGAAACCTACCATCTCGTGAGGCCAGACGCTGCTTTCTTCCGCGAATCGAGTTAGTCGCGTCTCAGTTACCTTCTCCATTAATTTGCCTAGACACGAGGTCAGTGAAATTGGCCTGATATTTTCTATACCCGGGATTTCGCCCTTCTTGTGGATTAAAAGGATGTTGGCGTGTTTCCAGTCTTTAGGGACTTCCCCTGATTCCCACACTTTGTTCAGATAAGCTGTAAGGTGAACTAGAGAGTCGTCGTCTAAGTTCCTTAGCATACCGTAGGTGACCTTGTCTGGGCCAGGGGCTGTGTTCCTTTTGAAGTCAAAGAGCGCGGCTCTGACCTCTGCTACTAGAATCGGTTCGTCCGATAGCGGATACTCCGCTCCCTGATATTCTTTATCCGCTGCCGGGCATGCGGGGCCTATATAAATTTCTTTAAGTCGGTGAATGAGCTCTTCATCGGTTCGGTCAAATTTATATTTCGCCTTAATTTGCTCTATGTTGGCGTGGGTTTTTGTGTTGGTGGGGTGTATGAGGTGGCGCAGCATCTGCCACGTGTTGGGACGGCTCATATTCTTCTATAGCTCGACGCATTTTTGATCCCACCTTTTCTCTTCTAGTTTGAAGGCGTAGCTCTCTATTTCTTTATTGTGCTCCGCTATTTTCTTCCTTAGGTTCTGGTTCCATTTCTGGTGCTTTAGCTTATTCTCGAGGGTTGTTTTTCGATTCCACATATTTCTAAGCTTGTTGTCTGATCTGAATGGGAGTTCATCTCCCTCTACCGTTTCGGTAGGCTGTTTCACGTGCGAGATGATAGTTGAGGTCCACTCTGTTATGTCTCCGATTTCGCCTAAGTCTGCTGTTGATCTGATATCCCTGAATTTATCCCAGTCATTTGCGGTGGCCTGCTTTGGCTTATGGACGGGCACCCCTAGTTTCCTATCAATTTGTATTGCGATTATAAAGTGATCGCTGCCGAGGTTTTCGCCTGTGTTCTTCCATGATGTTTTGCCCGTCCTGTGCCCTAGTGTTAGGTCTGGTGTTGTATCACAGCAGATGCTGTTACCCGTTCTGGTTGGCTCGTTCGGGCCCGTTAGTAGCGAGAGTCCTGTGTTCTGAATTGCTTCCCACAGCATTCTACCTTTACTGTCGATTGTGGTGTAGCCCCATTCATGATGCTTTGCATTGAAGTCCCCTATACGAGTAGGGGGCACTATTTTGCTGCCCTCAGCGCTTTCTTAAATGTGGCCTCGAACTGTGCCTTCTTGTGACGAGGGGGGGCTGTATGCGTTCAGGACAAATATGCTTCCCCTATTCTTTTTGCCGGTAAGGATTTTTATGAGTACTGCCTCCACTTCGTCCGTACTCGCATCATGTTCAATTACCGCTATGTTATTCTTAACTAGGGTGGCTACTCTAGATCTTCCCCCTCTTCCGTGGTCGAATGTGCGGTACCCTGAAATTTTGACTGGGTGTTTGCCTGTTTCTTGTAACGACACGGCAAGCGGAGGCTCTCCTTGATTTAGAATGTGCTGTTGCAGCAATGCGTTTTTCTTTTTGAAACCCCTGCAGTTCCACTGCCAAATTATAGTTCCTGTCCTGGCCATGATGAGGAAGACAACGGGGCTTCCGGGCTCGAGGTATGCTCGGGATCAGGATGAGCTCGTTCTTCGCCTCCTAGCATGGTCAGAAGTGCGTTCATGTGATTTGATATAGCGTGGATTTTCTTATCTATGATAACGCTTAGTTTTGTTAGCATGCTTTCCTCGTGTTACTTGAGGCGCACCTCTAGTTCATCTTCGTTAATCTTTCTGTTCATCTTTTTTCTTCTCTCGGGTGGAGGCGTCTCATGCCCTTCTGCCTTCTTTTTTGCGGTGCCTACCGTATCTACCACCATGCTGCACTCGTCCTGCGTCTCGGGGGCGGCTACTGTCTGGACTGGGGTAAGCGGCCTTGTTGGCCCCGCCTGAGCAGCTCACACTGTTGGGTTCGTTAGCTGCCCAACTTGTTCTTTGAGTTGGTTTACTGTTTCTGTTAGGGTTTTGATTATTTCTCTTAGCTGGCGATTTTCTTCATCTCTCTTTTCTATTTCTTTCTTAAATAAATTGGCCTGTGCCTCTAATTCTGGTGTCCTACCTTGGGAGACCGCGCTTGCGAAGCTGACAGGCATACCAGAGTGGGTCTTCTTGTCCCCTGGTTTCTGGAGGCCTGGCCAGTGGGTCTGGTCGTCCCTGGGTGGCGGCCTGGATGCACTTCTGTCCCTGGACTCGGATCATTGCTTTTTCGCCGCAAGCGGTAGCATGACTCTCGTTGTCGGCCTGCTACAGACGCTGCCTTCACATGCTTCGTTCAAGACATCACGTCTTAAACTGATCATGATAATATTGCAGCTTCTGGATGGGATGTTCACTTTATGACGATGGTCCAAGCGTGCAGAAGTAGAAAAGGCTAGTTCCATATGGCGTGATTTGAGCGTGGGAATCGAATGGTATATTTTAGGGAACAAACAAAGGCGAGCGATTTTTCTGCGTTTGGTAAGGGGATATATCTTGAGGGCAAGTTTCATGCTAGTTCGGTAGAAGAGGCAGCGACTTCCGACGCTACACGACGAGTGAACCCAGCTCTTCTTCCGAAGCCGAAACTTGGCGAGCCGCCGTCACAGGCGCTGGCTGTAGTTACGGTGCTGAGAAATTTCAACTGGAAGAAAGCCGAAAATTCCGAAGTGCCCAGCCAAAGGGCTAGACGAGGCTCCTGTTAGGCTGTCTGATGAACTAGGTCCAAAAATTAAGGAAGCTCTATAGAAATCAGCAGAAAAAAGCTCAAGATATATACGAATACCTGACAGTTAGTGACAAAGTAGAACGAATTTAATTTATAATGGTAAGGGGGAGAAAGAAAGAGTGTTGTGTTGTGTTTTATGGCACATAGGCAACTAAGGCCATCATGCGCCAAGCTCGAGGTATAGGAGAATTTTCCGTGTAATTTTATAAAAATGTAAATAATCGTCGGTGGTGTTGAGTGCCTAAATAGTTAGAGTTACCTCATGATGGAGTAAAAGAGATTGTAACAATGGGTACTGATAAAAACATTTAAAGGGGGTCGGGTAACCTCAGCGGCCATTCTTGCCAGGGCAAGGATCTCGAGGCTCCTAAACAATCAAATAAAATCCTCAGCCTTTTTCTCAGGAATGAGAAATGGCTGCGGTGTATGAGGTGAAGTACTGCGTGATGATTTACATATTTTTAAGAAAACCAGCTTCTGTTAAAAATCTAAAAACGCTAGACATATCCACAATTGCATTATCACTCAAGAGCAGTGCTGGGTGAAAAGGGATGCATAGGTTATAAATCGGGGAAAAGCACTTTTTCCGTAGCTTTTCTAGATTACAACATGAAATTAAAAAGTGATTGGCTGTAAGTTCATCTCCGCAAGTGCAAATTGGTTTGTCTTCTTTCTTCAGCAGCAAGTTGTGTGTAACGTGTGTGTGACCTATACGGAGACGGCAGATAATGACTTCCTTGAAATGCTTCTGGTGCACGCGTCACTTCCGTTCACCTAGAACTAGTTTTATTAATTGTAGCTTGTTATTTAGTTCATTGTTCCAAGTGGACTGCCATTTTTTCCTTGCATTATTATGTAGTAAGTTCATGCAATCTCTATAGGGCATATTTACATTCCTAATTTGCTTGCCGTAAGCTTGAGCAGCGCAGAAATCCGCTCTTTCATTGCCTATTATGCCGACATGACTTGGTACCCAGCAGAGCCTGATGTTTTGGCCTTGAGCTGTGGCTGCTGTAATGCTGTGTATCAGGTCTCCAAGCAGAGGAGCCATTGCATTTCCAGAATGAAAGGCCGTGAGCACACTCAGTGAGTCTGTGTAAATAACACTGTTGGTGAGTCTCTCATTTACTATTTTTCTATGGCTGCAGAGATGGCATAACTTTCCGCAGTGAAGATGGAAGCACACTGTGGAAGTCTTACTATTTTATTCCGATTCCCCTGTACAGCTGTGCTTCCTACATAAGCATCTGTTTTTGAACCGTCTGTGTAAAAAGCTGCAAAATTACTGTACTTTTCTTCAAATGTGAGGAATTCTTGTATTATATGTTGTTGCGGAATTTGTTTTTTACGGAAGTGTGTCAGAGTCAAATCACAGATTTCAGGAAAATTGTGCCATGGCGGCAGTGGACCTCGCCTGTGGGCAATGTTTGGCAATATGTCAAGCATGCCGAGGTTTTGGCACATCTCTTCGAAACGCAGGAGGAGTGGCCTAATAGCTTGTGGCTTGTTGTTAAACAGTGTTCTTGATGGGCACTTTGTGACTATGGGGTAACATAGGTGTTCGGGAAGCGAACGGATTTTTAGAATGTACGAGCATGTGAGCATGGCTCTTCCATCCGTAAGTGATGGCTCATTGGTTTCTACATGGAGACTGTTTATGGGTAATGTCCTGTATGCACCAGTGGAGAGACGCAAACCTAAATTATGTACTGGATCTAGCCGTTTCAGGTACGATGGTCTTGCTGACCCATACACTATACATCCATAATCCAGGGTAGAGCGTACTACAGAGCGGTAAATTTGTAAGAGACAAGTCCTATCGGCTCCCCAGTGCTTTCTCGACAGCACTTTGAGTGTGTTCAGGGACTGAGAAGCTTTCTTTTTCAAAGCATTTATGTGAGGCAGGAAGGTGAGCTTCCTGTCAAATGTTACACCTAGAAATTTATGTTCATTTATTACGGGTATATCTCTTTCGTTCAGGTGTAGGGTGGGATCTACTTGTATGCCTCGTCTGAGTGAGAAAAGAATGGCCACCGATTTCTGTGGGAAAAAACGGAAACCATTTCTGTCTGCCCATGTAGCTAGTTTGTTTACTGTTAGCTGTATTTGTCGTTCGCATGTTGATATGTTCGAGGATGTGCAAGCTATCTGGAGATCATCTACAAAGAGAGAATACATAACGGATCTTGGAATTATTTTCCTGATAGAATTCATTTTTACAATGAAGAGTGTTGTGCTCAAAATACATCCCTGAGGTACTCCATTTGCCTGGATAAAATTCCTTGAAAGGTTTGAGCCAAGGCGGACATGAAATGTACGGTTAGACAAGAAGTCCTTCAGGCAGTTCAACATCCTGCCGCGGATGCCCAGTTCAGCCAGGTCCTGAATGATCCCAAACCTCCACGTTGTGTGATATGCCCTCTCCAAATCGAAGAAGACAGATAGACAGTGTTGCCTGTGTATAAAAGCTTCAGGAACAAAATTTCAAGACGGACAAGGTTGTCGGTGGTGGAGCAAGCCTTTTTAAAACCGCATTGATGGGCATCCAGGAGCTCCCGGTCTTCTAACACAAATGTTAGTCTGATATTCAATAGACTTTCAAAAGACTTTGCTAGACAACTAGTCAGAGGTATGAGCCTATAGCTGCTAGGGAGGGTGGATGGTTTTCCGGGTTTTAATAAAGGAACAATAATGGCCATCTTCCAGGCTTCGGGAAGTTTCCCCGATACCCAAACTTTGTTAAAAAAATTTAAATGTGCCTCGACCGCCGGTTCGGACAGATGAGCTAACACATAATATATTTCGTCTGGGCCAGGTGTAGTTTGCTTACCAGCGGACAGGGGCGCTATAACGTAAAACTATTCAAAACTTTTCTATTCCATTTCTGCTATCAGCCCTCCACGATTGGTCAAAAACTTTTTTCGACGACGCCCACTTCACGTGTCTGTCACGCGACGTCACGAAAACCACGATACCTCCCCATCTGATATGATGTGTACACACTGATTATGCATGATATGACAGAAAAAAGAAAAACAGTTATTTCTGATTCGACCCCTTTTCGCCATTAGCCCTCGGCTATTGGTAAAAAGCTTTCGGGCTGCACCCACTTCATCTGTCTGTCTCGCGACGTCACAAAACCCCACAATCTTACCGCGTCAAAGTGACGTGTACGCGATAAAGATGCATTAATATGCCGAACAAAACTAAATTTTCTTCGGAATAGCCGCAGGCTGCCCCGTTCTGAAAGGAATAAAAGATGGCTGCCGCCGATCGCTGAGACGCTGGCTACTCGCGCCTGCTGGAGAGCATGGGTGCACTTACGTATAATAAAACTTCTTGCGTGGCCGTGTAACGTTTTCGAGCCTTTTCGGCATGTTTACCACCTCATTTTGCCAACTCTTCTTCGCTGCGGGTCAGTTTTAGCGTCATTCTTAAGCTTCCGTTGCATGCCGGCGTGATTTTCGACCAGCCACCACAAGCTAAGTAAGGGAAAGCCGACCAATCGCAGACGTCGGCACCACCCTCTTCATCCGGTTATCGATTTTCAGTGCACTGGCTCTGCCCCAGTGAATCCCCCTCCACTTGAGCGTTCTCCTCCCGTCTTGTAAGCCAATTAGATACGACAAGCCGCTCAGTGTAGGCAATGTTATTCGTTTTTCAAGCAAACAAAAGTGACCTCCTATGAACGAGGAGAGCGTTTGATTGGTCTGTTCAGACAACGCTGCGGGTGACCGCCCGGTGCTTGCGCGGTGGTTACGCAAATTTGACGTCAGGAGATTGGAATAGAAACTTATTGGAATTGTTTTACGTTATAGGGCCCCAGTGCTCTATTAATTTCCTGAACTGTAAGTAAGTTATTATAGGGTTCATTTGTACCGCCACTTGTCGGCAGTCTTTGTCTTTCAGCTGTGTTTTTGTATTTCAGGAATGATTCTGAATAGTGAGATGAACAGGAGACCGCTGAAAAATATTCACCCAGAATATCTACCTGTTCTTCTATATTTGTCTGTATACCAGGGTCAGAGAGAAATGGAACTGTGAATGGGGAGTAGCTGCCATTTATCTTTTTTACCATCTCTCACATTTGTTTTGATGTAATTGTGCTATTTATTGAGGACATGTAACCTTGCCATGAAGTTTTTTCTGCATTACGGTGAATATACCGGGCTTTTGCGCTGAACTTTTTGAGCGTGATGAAATTTTCCTGCGCTGGGTACCTACGAAAAATTCCCCAGGCTATGTTTTGTCTCCTTTTTGCGTCTCGGCATTCTTGTGTGTACCAAATTTTGTGATTCTGTTTTACTACTCCTGACGACTGAGGAATTGCCAGGCGTGCAGCGGTTAAAATACAGTTGGTGATAGCTTCATTCAGTTCGTCTATGCTTAGATCATCTGAAACTATTTTATCTAAGCTAGCCCTTTCTTTAAAAAGTGCCCAGTCGGCTAAATGTAACTTCCACCGTCGTGGTTTTGTTGGGATGACTTGTGGTGGAGAGGTTAGGCTGATTAATACAGGCAGGTGATCGCTGCCGTATGGGTTGTCGATGACATCCCATTTAAAAGCTAAAAACAGAGGGTGAACAAAAAGATAAATCTATGGAACTCTTTTTTTCCCGTGCTCGGAGAGCAGTATGTACTTTTGCCGGTGTTTAGGAGGCAAACATTATTACTTAAGATAAAATCTTGTAAAATACGGCCTCTCGCATCAGTGTGTGCATTTTCCCAAAAACCGGAGTGGGCGTTAAAATCACCAACTAGCAGGTACGGCTCTGGTAGCTGTTCTAAAAGGGTTTCTAAATCATTAAGTGTTACTGTTAGGTGCGGCTCAAGATATATATTGTATATTGTGATCGTCTTAAAATGAATGACAGTGACAGCAACAGCTTCGTATTTGGTTTAAAGGTTGATTTCTTGGGTTGCAATACCAGTCCTAATTATAATAGCAACACCTCCAGACAGTCTACTTGCGTGTTCTCGGTCAGACCGAAAGACATTGTACTTGTTTAAAATGTTTTTTTGTTTGGGACCTAAGTTGGTCTCCTGTAAGCATAAAGCCACCGGGGACAGTGTGTTTAAGAATTCTTTTATGTCACTGTAGTTATTTATTAGTCCTCGGCAGTTCCACTGTATAAGCAACGCCATGTTTGATGAGTGTAGTTAAAAAATTAGGATGCTGGTTTTCGGGGTGCCAATACTGGGGTTTCTTCTTTTCTTTTTCGCTCCAGGGAGCTGTGCTTCTGCTGCAGCAGAGGCGAGTTTTGTGTTATGTCCATTGCCTCACTAGAGACTCTGGACTTCCGCGGTGAACCCGCGGGTGCGCGGTTTGTGGGCTTCTCTCGACTGGGGAAGCCTTGCGGGCGGCCGACTGAGAGGCCGGCGCGCCTTTGTTCAGAGGTGGCAGAGCAGCCTTCGCTGCGTCTGCCGGGGGCGGGAGTGGCCCTGCCTCAGGCTTTGCCTGGGCGGTGGCCGAGGCCTGGTGTGGTGTGCCGCCCCTGCGCACCACATCGGCGAAATTTGTTTTTGCTTTGAATTGAAATGTTGAGAGTGTCGTTTGGTCTTGATCGTTATGATTTCTTTCTCTTTCTTCCAGGTCGGACATGATCTCGACTACGCGGGGTGATCCCCTTCACAGTTCGTGCACAGTGGTGCAGCGGTACAGTCCACGGATTCACGAGCATTTGATGAACATTTGGCACATGTTTGGCGGCCACGACAGCTCTGAGAGCCATGGCCGAATCTTTGACATTTGAAACATCGTCTCGGATTTGGAATGTATGGTCTTACAGTTATTCTAAGATAACCTACTTCTACTGATTCGGGGAGTTGGCTGGAGGCAAAGGTCAGGACTATGTGTTTTGTAGGTATTTCCTTGTCGTCTTTTCGGATTTTGAAACGATGGACTTCGGGGACATTCTGGTCTTTCAGACCATCCAACATCTCTTCTTCAGAAAGGTTCAGGAAATCGTGCTCAGATATTACTCCTTTGACTGTGTTTAGTGAGCGGTGAGTAGTTACGGTTACCCGGACGTCTCCAAAGGACACTAAGGTTGGGAGTTTCGAGTATTGTGCTTTGTCTCGGATTTGGAGGAGTAGGTCGTCACTGGCTAGCTTCGTCACCTTGTAGCCAAGGCCCAGGGTGTAAGTCAGAGATTTTGATGCTATGAATGGGGACATCTTTCGAGCTGGTTGATCTGGATCTTCACTATGTATGACATGATACCTGGGGAAATGTTCGTTTGTTTTTTGGAAGCATTGGGAAGTTATGTCCTCGGTCCGCATTTTTTTTTGGAGTGCGATAATTTTCTGAGAGAGGTGGAGCCATAAAGTGCGCTTAATGTTCGGTCATGATGTCAGCCGCCCACCATGGAGCCCAACGAGGGGACGGGACAGGAACTCGCAGGCAAGTCCTGCCCACGCCAGCTGTACACCTCAACTATAACCTAATACAACATAACCAAGGAAGGTTCGCCACACAAGGTTAACCCTTGCCGCCGGGAAACTAGGAAGTGAGGAGAAGTGAAGAGAAGACAGGAAAGATGAAAAAGGCGAGAGAGAAAGACGAAGATTGGAGAGGAGGACAGGAAAAGGCGACTGCCGATTTCCCCCGGGTGGGTAAGTCCGGGGGTGCCGTCTACGTGAAGCAAAGGCCAAAGAGGTGTGTTGCCTCCGCCGGGGGGCCTTAAAGGTCCGAACACCCGGCATCGGCTCAACCCCCAGGATCCCCCTTTTCCCGGACACGGCTAAGCCGCGCACGGCTACACGCGGGAGGGTCCGACCCTCGTGTGCTCGGGTACGTGGTGTCGCAACACACCAAACGCCTGCTTACGCAGACGCCCCTGCGGGGAGAGAAAGAAAGAGTTCACTCGTATAAACCACTGACCATTACATCGGTATCATACAGGTTAGCAACGCAGGCAATTAAATTAGAGGTGCAAGCATGGGCAGATAGTAAGGACATTTTAGGAGAACTTCGAAATGGCTCAGTATAGGGAGGCGTCTGGATGATAACTTATTTGTCCTTATTCAGTGTATTGAATTATCCAGAGTAGAAAGGAGACCGTTATAGGTGGCCTATTTAGGCATTACAGGAGCGTATGACAACGTAGACCGCAAGATTTTGTGGGATATTCTGGAAGGGGAAGGCTTAGGCGATGGTTGTCTACAGCGTTTGAGAGAGATTTACCTAGAATATACCGTTTGTGTTGGATGGGAAGGGATGAGCAGTGAGGCGAAAGTTGATATCAACAAGGGACTGAAGCCAAGGTGCCCTTTATCTCCACTGCCGTTTTTCATGCACATAGTGAGGATGGAGAGGCCGCTAGAAGGAAGTGATATCGGGTTTAATCTCATACAAACAGGTGGGTACAGTAATAGAGGAGCAGCTTCCAGGTTTGTTTTATGTGGACGACATTGTGTTGCTATATAACAATCAAAGTGATATGCAACGTCTGGCTAATATCTGTGGACAGGAAGGCGAGAATTTAGGTGTGAAATTTAGCGTTAAAAATCAGGTGTTACGGTATTCAATGAAAACAGTGAACTGAAAGTATCAATTCAAAGCCAGGAAATACCTCGGGGAAAAATATAAACACCTTGGCGTAGGGATAAATGAAGGCAATAAGTATATGAAACTATAATACTATAATACATAAAACTATAACTGTAAAATTATAACTATAAGACTATAATACACACGTCAGCGTAACTCACAATAAATCGACTCTTGAACTACCCACTTTGGCAGTAAGACGCAGAATCTCACCTCTCAGCCTGTTTCAAAAGCTATATCACAACTTTTCTATCCTGCATGGTACATTGTTACTGCCACCCGCTCGAACTTCTCGCCGCCTGTTCAACTCCAACAGCGTCCAACGCCTTCATGGTTCGACTCTTGCATTCAATAAATCGTTTCCTCCCGCAGCCATTGAAGACTGGAATTGCCTTCTCGAAGCAGTTTCTCTTGAGAGAAATCGAGAAAAATTCAGGCAGTCCTTAACTGAGCTTTTTCTTAAATAACATGAACTACGCATTTTTGTTTTCTCAAACCATTTTTACGATACAGGCGTTGTCCAGTTGATTTACATTATGCTTTGTATACTTGGTCTTGTATTTCAATGTCCGGTTGGGTGTCAATTTTTTATTACAAAGTATATCTTCGTTTGTTAGCTTATTCCTAATTACTTGATCCATCCCATCCTTCTATGGAAGGATGTGTGTGTTTTACCTTTTTTTGCCTTGTGTTTTCCACTGCTCTTTACTGTATCCTTTTTGTGTGTGTGCGCGCTCTGTACTTGTAAGGTAGTCGATTCTCTGTTGTATAACATTCGCTCCTTTATATGTTATTTCAATACTGTCCCCCCCTCCCTTATGCAATGTCCTGTCAATGCTCCTAAAGGGTTACTAAATGATGATGATGATGAAACACAGGAAAAACAATAAGAACAAAGGGGAAGAGAAATGCGGTCATAATGAAACACAGAGCGCAATGGGGATACAATAGGTACGAGGTGCTACGGGGTATGTGGAAAGGTGTAATGGTTCCAGGACTTACTTTTGGAAATGCGGTTGTTTGCTTTATGTCAGGGGTACAATCAGGACTCGATGGCAAGCAAAGGTCAGTGGGACGCCTCGCATTTGGCACTCACGGTAAGAATACAAATGAAGCTGTGCAGGGTAATATGGGCTGGACAAGCTTTGAAGTGAGAGAAGCTCGCAGTAAAATTGATTATGAAGAGTGACTGAGGAATATAGAAAAAAGTAAATGGGCTGGGATAATTTTCATGTATTTGTACAGGAAAAACATTGATTCAGGGTGGAGGAAAAGAACTACCAGCAAGTATGCGAGCTGTATAGTGAGGAACATGGCAACAAAGGACGTCAAGCGGTAGGTCAGAGAGGCTGAGATAATCTCATGGGTGGCGGCAATGGAAAAGAAACCTGCCATCAGTATCTAGTTAAGAGGAAACAACGAAATCAGGAAGGAAACAATTTATGATAACTCAAAGAGGAACTCATTACGTTTCGAAGCAAGATCAGGATGGCTTGGAACATGCACTTGTAAAGCGAGACATAAGAAGGAAGACCGAGCATGTGCTTGCTGCGGTATAGCTAGGGAACCGATGGAGCATGTTTTACTAGAATGTGAAGATATCTGCCCAGCGGTCGATTTATGAATTACTGGTCTCCTTGAAGCCTTTGGGTTCAGCGAGAGCAGGGGAAAGGTAAACGTGTCCACAATAGAGATTAGTAAGAGGCGATTGGAAGATTGGGGGAAGAAAAGTTGAGAAACGACAAACAACGGAGGCGTACAAAAACAAAGTTCGTAATAGGGGTTCGGAAAGTTTGGTTATGAGAATTCATTGTGAGCTCTTTTTTAACATAGGTAGGACATTAGGCAATATAATCAGAGTTTGGTGGCGCAACGCACCGCCCCGTTCCAAAGGGGACGCTCATAGCATCCGTCCACCCATCCTTTCACACTGCGCGCGTTCGGCGCGAACGCGGGGAAACATGGATGGTGTCGGCAGTAACTCTGTTCCACCTTTCGGTGAGTTGCCTCGTTGGTGCTGCGGCACCTTCTTCCCTGTTTTTTATTTATTTTAATATGTTGCCTTCGTCTAGCCTTCATTTTATTGTGATAGCAATAATATGAACATCCCAAGCAAATTGTCGCCGTCGCCGTTGGCGTTGGCGTGCGAATGCACATATGTTTAAGTATATTTATGCTACATGTTTTTACATGCCGTATATGACTGCTACAATATACAACCCCGAGGTTGTTCAAACCAGGTCTTACGTTCGTGATTAAATTATTTCTGAGAATTTTCAGAAAGGCGGCCTACAAATGAAGGTCGCGCAACAGGACACTCACAGAGCATGGTTTTATCTTAAATCTTCTGAGCCTATAAATAATAAAAGTGCGAAGCAATATCACTGCTCATGCATGAAAGTGATGTAATTTTACTGGTGCGGTTATTTACGGACAGCGTATTGGCGCCTGTGCGGTGTCATTACGGGCCCTACACGGCGTGTTAAAGGCGCCTGAGATGTTGGCGCATCCGCTTATATTGCGCCAGCGCTAATCGAACCCACATGTAGTTAGAAAACCGTGCCTGGAGTTCAAGTGCACTTGCTATTGCAGTCAGTGCTTCGTCTTTTGGGTAAAACTGCCTATTTTAACAGATGCCTGACGTTTGTGCGGTTATATATTTACTTATCCTTTAATAATGTAGCATATGGAGCGCCTGCGTAGGCTCTTTATTTTCTTACAACAACGTATCACCGGTCCATGTTCACAGACAATAGTTGTGTCGATATTTACTGTATTCTTTCTGCAGCTTAGCTTACGTTTGGTGCAGCATCAATGTAAGTTCAATACCCGACCAGTTTTGAGCCAACGGTGACATGTTCATTCTTGCGCACAAAGTTTTGTCAAACTGCTGTGGAGAATATATACTTCTGTGGAATTTGCATCTGCAAGGTGGAACGCTATAGACCAAGCTATACAGGCTAGCCGCATTAGAGTTGACGCGCTCACCGTTAATTCATCTACTCCTAGAGATGCGACTTGACGTCTGCCTCCTTGGGGTTTGTACCCCAGTTCTCCTTGCTCACAGGAGAACACATGAATGTTTCGCTGCACCAGTCGATAGCGCGGAGGCCCGGAGCATGTTTGTGTAGTCTGGCTTTCTTGAGTAGTTGTTGATCTGTCGCGGCACTGTCACGTCGCCCTCTATTTGCACTGTCAGGTAGGCTTGTCAGTGCCATCGACAGAGTTAGGCACGTGGCTTGACTTGGCCTTAGTTTTGTACCTTTTCTATACCGAGTTCCCCTGGCGTAAAACTTCTAAAGTGAATGCTGGAGTGCGCAGACAGTTTCCCCGATTGTTTTCCAAATGGCCCCCGGCTGCGCGTGCTCCACCGCCCGTGTGGTATTGCTCCCTTAATATGTTAGTCATGCTCCACAAGAGAGGGCAGTTTGACATTAGTGAAGCTGAGGCTTGAGTTTGCTCGTGCATCTTGGACAGACAGAAAACAGGCGCGCTCAAGAAAACGGTGATAGAAGCAGAGACAGCAACGAAGCACTGGTGTCTTCTTCGCCTCCGATTTTCGTTTCTTGTATACCATTGTCGTCCGAATGACAGAAAGAAATTGTAAAAGAAGGGAACGCATACTTTGGGAGATCAGAGCGTTGCAAGTTAAAAATAACAGCAAAAAGAGTTCTCCGCAACTTCTACGTTGGAGCGACCCTTGCACTGTTCATTCAAGACGATAAAGTTTTTTTTTTCATATGCAGTGTAATACTATTGTAATGTGCCATCAACCTGTTTCGCACGAATGAAGACAAGAACACGAATACGAGTCGACACCTCGGAGGAACTCTCGCATTTACTTAGCCATATGACAACATGTGCCGACATTGCATTTAATTGGGGTGCTGCTGTGGCACAGTCTCGCTTGGAGCCGGAGCACACGTATTTCACCACTTGTATCTTACTGTCAGTGAACAGAGGAATAATACAATAATACTCTCAGAGGAAGGGTCGTTTTTGTAAGCAGGCGCTTAGAACGCGAAACAAAATATCTTTTTCGGAAATTGTGGGCTGCTGGAAAAAAAATAAACAAAGCAAAACAAAGCAGTATGGGTTACTGTAAGTTCACTGTATGCCCACCATAGCCTTCTTTTACAGGATATTATACTATTCTACGTTCTGTAATTACTCCTGGCTCCGAAATGTGATCATCAATCTTTGGAGCATGTCGCACTAGGTAGAATTCCCAAGAGCTATCCGACGAGCTTGATCAGAAGGGGGGGTTTGCTTCTCATCTGTCGTCTGAAGTAGTCTCCTCGCGGTACCTAAAAGAGGACGTGAAAGTGCGCGATACATCGAATGAAAATCCCGTCGCCGATGATCGCATCTTCGCACGAACGGCTGTCGTGATCTCGAGCGGCGAGCCCTCATTATTGAGCCATCCTGGTCTCCAGGGACGCGACAAAAAATGCGTCTGCTCCAATGTATAGCTCTTTTATTTGTCGCATTGAGAGCTTCGGTCTCTTATGTCTAGACGTTTCGAAGCCGGTCGGATCCGTGGCGATGAATTAAAGAAGTTGCGTGCACTGCGCAAAAGAAAGCAGTAGAAGCTACGGACACCTCAAGATGCGTACAGACGCCCATTGAAAGGGGGAACAAGAAAATGAAAGCGCCTGCAGTGCCCTCGAACCAAGGTGGCACTGGCGTAGAGCGATGCCAAATCTTCTACCAGCCTTTTGGGCTCTCCACAGTCCACTTGAAGAATAAGTTTTTTTCGGCGTAACTAATCACTGTAATCTCAGACGCTTACAGTAATCATTGAATGTGCTGCACCACATGGTGCTTTCATATTTTCTGTTCGCTTTTTCTTAATTATCGAAATGACTGTTCAGAGCGCATGCCCGCTTGTTCTGCCGGTGCCATGATTTGAGTATTCTCCACCGCTTTTGTACTACCGTCCTCATCATTATCATCATTACGCTATTTTTATGTCCACTGCAGAACGGAGGCCAGCGATCTCCAATTACCCCTGTCTTCCGTTAGCCGATTCCAACTTGCGCCTGCAAATTTTTTAAATTTCTTCAACCCACGTAATTTTCTGCCGTCCTCGACTGCGCTTTCCTTCCCTTGGCACCCATTCTGTAACTCTGGAGGTTCATCGGTTGTGTTCCCTCCACACTTCATGGCCTGCGCAGCTCCATTTTTCTTCCTTTATTGTGAACAATATAGGTTATCCGTTGGCTTTACGATCCACACCGCTCTCTTCCTGTCTCTTAATGTTGTGCAATGATTCAAAGACAACCATGCGCATAATGCTCAAGCTCGCTGAATTGTGAATTTATTCAGTGGGTTATTGTGGGCGCCAGAAGGGAAGGAAGGTACTCACCTCCACATGCGCTCCGATTGTGCAATGTTATACTCAATTTCCTAACTATTTTATCTCATGGGTTGAGTCCGTTAGTCACAGGTAAAGAAAAAGATGTCTGCTTGGAATCATATCTTCCCTTCAGTATGTCAAGGACTACCGTAACCGGCATCCTTGGGGGTAACGGGGGCATAGTATAACTCGTCCAAAAATCGGTCTATTAGTGATAATAAAATATTAAAGACGAAATTCTGGGACCTTACGTCCCAAAACCACAACATGATATTGAGGCATGCCGTAGGGGGACTTAGATTAATTTTGACCCCCTAGCCTTCTCTAGCGCGCTCCTAATGCACGGCACATTGGCGTCCTTGCATGTTGCCCTCAGCGAAATGCGGCCGTCGCGGCCGGAACTTGGTCCCGCGTCCTTGGGCTTAGCAGCGCAACGTCAAAGGCACTACGCCCCTACGGCGGGGACCATAATTTTTTTTTGAAGCGTAATAGATCCGAGCTAACGAAGACTCGAATGTCGAAAAATAACGTCTCCGAATACCTTGGAATAATGCTTCGCCGGTTTATTGCTCTACTTGTGCTTAACTACCATATTCGCTCCAGACCAAGAGTGCGAAGACCTGAATTTTTGTTGGTCTCGAGATGTCAATCTTAAACAGACAAAGAGATTAAAAGAGAGATGGTCCAAAGTTGGTAGAAAACGGGGAGCTTATTTAGAAAAAAATGTGTTTGGCTATCGCGCGCAGGAGGTAGGGGACGCAGAGATTAAAAGACAAAAAAGTAGGGAAGGTGTGAGTAAACATGACCATGCATGTGAGCTGTGGACACAGAGGGGAATATAACCTGTAGAACTGAACGTAGGGAGCTGGTTGGTACTTGCCCAAAAGCAATGGCATTTCTCTATTCACATCCCGTTTCTTCCCACCTGCTTCATAAAACAATTAAAAAAAGCAACAACAACAAACGACAGCGCAATGTTCTGCGCGCTTTTGTACTTGTCCTGTTTCTTTTATTGCATATTTTGGAATGTTTCAGACAATGCTATTGGCTTAAAGTAAAGGCGTATTTTGCATTCAGTGCATTTCGATTTGAATTTATTTCACTGGAAGTGCAACCGTTTCGCTGCCCTTCGAGTTAGGGAGACAGTAAGGGCAGTCCGTGTTAAATCTAATGACTTGAGCACATGGCAGCATGATTAACTCGACTGCTTCGTAGCTGGAAGCGTGAGAACCACGTCTGACAGATTGAAACATTATATCATGGAAGGTGAGACATGCAACCGTAAGGGGAAACCATAGATATAAACACTGAATGAGTTTCCGCTTATAAAGAATTTTTTCAAAACTCAATTTTTCTTTTATTTTCCCGTAAGGGCTTGATTACCAAAACAGGCAGTGAAGGCCAAACTTCAACTTTAAAAATTTCGCACCGTAACCACATACTCGTACGTCAGAGTGACCTGATGGATTTCAAAGCTTGTATTTTGGATGTTGTGGTGCATAAACGCTCTCGAAACTTGCTAAGTTCATTCTTTGACTCCTTCAGATTGCCGATTTCTGGAATGGCGATAAAAGGAACGCTACAGAAATTGCGAGAATTTTCTACTAATGCATAAGAATTCTTTGGATCGGCTGCTACTTCCCTTTTTCTTACTTATTTAGCTAGATTAGGCATGTCTACCCATCGCTATCAGTCATCTACTATTACAGTATTGTAACGATTGCATGTGTTAGCCAGACCAATTATGCATTTATTTCGCTACTACACCGTATCAATTGAGCTGAAACGCCGTCGCAACCGTTTTTTTTACATACCGGAGCTTTTTTTCTTTAATTTGCTTTTTTACTGTTACGGCCGTGACGCAGAGACAGCGACGTCACCACTTTTATTTTCTTTAACGCTACCAATCGTCTACTCTTACACTACTATAACAATTGCATCTGTTAACGTGGTCATTTATGCATTTATTTTACACTTGTAAGGCGTAACGGGACGGACAGATTTTGTTGGGGTACTTGCGAAAGAATCTTACGCATTACTGTAGGACTGTACGAAATTAAGGAAATCGAGAGAAACCACTTAATGTCGTTTTGCCTTAGACTGAGTGTGATGTAATCTGAGGCCAAAGCACCTTTCACTCCAATGAATGTAATTTGGCTCACACAGGCATATGCTTGCTACGCTGCGGTCCAAGGTTCGAATCCCTGTCAGAAGTACTTTACAGCGAAGCTTTACAGCTGGTCATCCTTCACAGAGTGAAGGATGACCAGCGAAGCTGTGTATGTACTGAGTTTTCTTCTAAGGTATACTAATCATCTACTATTACACTACTATAACGATCGCATGTGTTAACTTGACCATAAATGCATTTACTTTGCAGATATAAGACGTCACAGGACGGACAGATCTTTCTCGCGTACTCGCCAAAGAATGCTTACGCATACGAGCTGCACGCTCGAGCAGACACCGCTAAATTCCATGACGTCAGGGCGAGCCGGTGCGGCAACATCAGTGTGGCGTCAACACATGTTTGTCGTTGTTGCGCATTTTTTTCGGGCTTATCAAGCCCCCCTCTTACAGCAAGAGTGGCTTGTTTGGGTATGTTAGAAACGTAATTTATTAATACAGCTCAACTCATTTCTCTTCTTTAGTTTCCCTTTAATGACCCAAACGAATGAGCGGCAGCCTTCTGATTAGTCTGTGCTCATAGAACAAACACTGCAATCATGTTGCACTTGCGCACAGAATGTAAACGTTAGAAAACAGCTAAAAAATTATGTGCGGCCCTGCTACCGCAAACACCAAAGACCATCAAAGCTGGGGGAAGGCCAGTAAAGTCGTGCCAAAGCACACACTTACTCTAACTTTTGCTGGGCTTCCCCGAGCTCTGCTGGTCTCTGGTCTCTAGCAGAGCCACGCATATTGGTTTTCAATTGCGAGAAAGAGGACCGCCGGAGCGAACGCGCAGGTTTTTATCGGAGGTCAATGATGTCACACCACCCGTGTGCCTGCCGCGCCGCTCCTTCTGTCCCGCTAGGCTCTACCTATCCTCGCCGTGTTGCTACGATGCACGATGCTATTTTTAAACTCTGCTTTCACTCTCTGTCAGTTCTCTCTCCCCCAGCTCGGCGAAGCTGTGGACGTCAAGAGCAAGCCAGCGAGGTTCTAACAGCTCCACTGTAAAAACTTGTGACACTAAGTTCGGGCAGATCTACGTGCATTATATTTAATTTGTGAAACCTTGGGCGGTCATAGTGGGACGTATAACGTCTCATACATTTCTCGTCCTAAAGCCTTTATGTTTGTAAAAAGTAAGGATAGCAGTTTTAGGGGCCGTAAAAACTTGTAACATTCGCTAACTAACTAAACTAACAATGATAGAATGTGTAAGCGTGACTGAACGAGGACATAGGAAGAAACAGACACACAGAGACAGCGCTGTCTTTTTGCGTCTGCTTCTTTCTACGTGCTTGTTCAGTTGAGCTTACACATTCTATCATGGATTCAAACCAACTAGCCGGCACGGCATCATGCATGCACAGATAAACATGAACACATCTCGCTCGGTGAGAACGGAAACTCGCTGTAAAAATTCTGGAGTGAGGAATCGCGGCAGCAGCAAGCGAATTGACACTTCATGCGTCTCTCGCTTCAACGCGAACGAAATGTAGAAAGCACAACGCATATAAAGCTACCGGTAGTACGCGAACTCCGCAAACATCGCACATCACTTTGAAGATGAGGCCCGCGCAGGCACGCGCTTTGGTCACGTCGCAGAGTGCTTTCAAGACACACGAGCACCGGCAACGCGTTCCTACGGTGTCCGCCAACGATGTCTACTACGGCGTCCGCGATTCGCGCGGCGAACGCCGTAGTAGACGCCGCGGTTGTCTCCATTGTGTACGGAGCGGCGGGCGAAAAGGCGATCGAGGCACCCTAACAGCCACTGGAGAACGGCCCTCCCCCCTCGCCTGACGCCCCTGCCCAAAGCCCTGCCTCGCGCGCCATAGGAGAAGGCACGCATCCGGGCCGCGTTCCTCGCTCGCGCACGCGAGATTGAACCGCGTTCGCCGGCTCACTCTCAAACGCTTTCACTCACACATAAGGCATACGGCACGCGGCGACGGTTTTATCGCCCTTGGACTTTATACAGAATGGCACGGCCACGCTGAAGGCAGGCATGCACCTTGAGTGTCCATATAATGGCTATCGTAATAAAAAAAGAAATAAAGAACGAAAGAATAGTTTTGAATAGTTTCAAGAGCACAATGCCGCTCTGCGTTTTAGAGCGAATCTTTCTTTGCCACTTTCTTCGACTTTCCGCTGCTGCTGCTGCAGCTGCTATGGTCCCGCACGCCGCTAACGCCGGCCGCGTCATGACGTATTTGAGATGCACGCCGCTAACGCCGGCGGCACCGGGACGGGGTTGAGACGTGGCCATGTCGCAAAATAATAAAAGGCATGCGCTGTCGGTGTTTTGTTTCATGAAAATTTTTATGAGCTGTCATTGTCAATTTGTGAGGAATAACATTGTAAAGAATGTAAGACAAGGTATGCGCCATGTGGAGGGCCTGGGCGGTTGTGTTTCAGAATGATTATTCGCCAAGCGACGGCCGCAGCATCGACACCGGATTCTCCGTGACGCGGGGCCCTTAACGCTATCGC